>NC_041394.2:226406641-226701641 GCF_900747795.2 Erpetoichthys calabaricus
TTTTTAGTAAAAAAGCTATTGCTACACTACATTCACCAGTTCTAGTGAATTACATCTTATCTTATATTCTTGCATTTTACCTTGAGAGTTGTCATAGTGCTCTGTGCCTGCACTTGTGAAGTGCGTTGTGCAAGAACAAAGTAGTTTGTACTACTAGATTGTATTTCTGAGGTGGCAATGATAGATTGGTCATCTAGCTCTGTGAAGAGGATTGCTTGTGTTCTGTTTTGTGTATTGTATTTACTCCATTTTTTGACACCCATTGTGTGCCTAACCTACCTGGAAGGTGGGGGGGGGGGTGGGGGGGGGGGGGTGGGGGGGGGGGAGTGTCAATCTCTGAATTGCCTTTACCAAGATTTCTTCTATTTTGTTTCCTACAAAGTTTTTTCTTGTCTGCTTTGGGAGTCAAGGCTGGGGATGATGTCAAACAACAGAGCCTGTTAAAGCCCATTGAGGCATTCCTTGTGTGATTTTGGGCTATACAAGAAATAAATTGTTGTTGTTGTAAAGAAAAGTTTAACTTTCTTTTTGGAAAAAAATTAGAGAAATGAATGACAAAAATCCACAAGGAGGGGACACTAAAGCAACCTAAAAACAATAAAATGCTGGGATGGAGCAGTAATGACAAGCAGACCAGAATCATCTGGGTGTAAAGTCTGAAATGGATTTCATTTTAAGTGTGATATGTTGAGAATTTTTAAAGTACAGTATGAGTGGATGATGTTTCAGTCTCTTTGAAAAGGGGATAAATCATTCCCCCAGATTAACATGACAGGGAGATGTAAAGAGTAGACCAGCAGACACTGAACTCTATTCAGGAAGACACAATGTTACGAGGAGAAATAAAAGATGACAAAGGAGTGTAGTATGTAGTCATTAGCCATTTGAATAAAGAAATGTTGAAACGTGCAGGTACTGAAATTAACACAATCCAAATAGATTCATAAAAAATATGAAAGCCTGCAAGCTTGAGACAAAGAGATTGTTGAAATTTGCAGTATTTTTTTCAGCAGACAACAGGGATGAGGAGACAAATGTGACTTTTACTAAGAATACTGACTGCAAGATCATCCCTTCAATCAATGAGCTATATTTACAGTTGGACGAATTAATATCCACATTTTCCAACTTATAGTTTTATACACTTCAACTTTATGCAGATTCTACAAATATTAAAGTACAATCAAAATGTGCTAGTGGCAGCGAAATACATTTTCAAAAAACAATAAAAATAGTCTATATTTTTAAGATAAAAGAAAACCTCAAAGCCTTACAGATTCATAAATTCATTAAAATGTGAAGCAAATTTAATTAACTTTTCATCAGTGAACATGCTAATAAGCTAATATATCCTGTGTAAATTGGGATTCTCATTAGTCAAATGTAATATGAATAATTTACAATTCTTTTGTAACCAATGCTGTCTATTTTTATAACTCACATTAAGAAAAAAAGTAGAAGAGAAAAATAATATTAGCATATATCCTAAATGTTACCCTGTAATGCAAACTGAGATTAGCATTTCACTATTTTTTTTTTTTTTTTTTGGAATGTTGAAGAGTCTTCTCTTCGGAGCAAATTTCTGTTTTTCAGTATTTTCTTTTTACATTCTGAGCACTGTATAATTGGTATGAGTCGGATAATGTCTAGTGCCTTTATCAACAAATACTATTCAGACAATAACCCTTAAATTGATGTCTACTTGTTAAAGGCAAAGAAACTCATGAAAAAACCAGATGTACTCTTAAAGAATATGTTTTATCATAGCAGATACAAAGCAAACTAGTCTCTTCTTGTAACATTTTTCCATCCACTACATCTTAGGAATTCTACTAATTTGTAATCCTGTATAATGGGCCCTACAGAAGGCCACATTTTAATAGAAGACTTATCCTTGTTAATTAATCTTTCTGTTTGCTTTACCCCTAATGTGTTCAATTTTTAATATGAGGCTCAGATGTCAGTTCTTCCTCACAGTTCACAGGAGAAAGCAACCTAATATAGGGTAATAGGGTCATTATTGTCAGAGTACAGAAATATTCTTACCTGTATATACCAATCAATAGACAACATATCACCACTAATGATGAGTGAACCCCTCAGAGATCATCAAAATCACAGAAATGTTCTGGAACTCTGCCAAACTCCTCAGTACACATTAAGATCAATGGGCATGGAAGGACTGAACTTGTTTTGATAGGATTATAATGGTTCCGTTGTATTTTAATTGTCCCTGAGGGCTAGGGAAGTGTCTACCAACTATGCTAGACTAATTATTTTGGCCAAAAGTGTGATCTAAGTTGTGAGGTAGCTGTGCTAAATGCTACTCGACAGTGCCACAAACAACAAAAGACACAGACGGAACAAATACCACAAACAAAATGCAACAAATGGCCACAAACTAGCAATAAGTAAATAAAATATAAATCATTGCGCTGAGAGTTCTAAGCTTGGGGAACACATTGGCTCGTTCCAGTGTTTGAAGTCACAGCTCCAGGCACAGCTCAAACGTCTTTTTTGTTTCATATGTATCTGTGCATCATGAAAATAGAAATACCTTGTTACTAGAAATAAATCTTTCATTATTATTGTTATTATTTATTATGGGGAGATACATGGGGAGAGCTAATTTAAGGCTTGTTGTGAAATTGTAGTGGCACGCATGGCTAATTATGCTTGCAGATTAGCTATGTGGTGCTGTGGTGCCAGGTACAGAAATCACTGTTACATATCTGGTTGCAGTTCAGTTTTTAGATCAGATAATATACCTAACTAATGAACACAATGCAGGTTTTTTTTTTTAAACTTATATCGGGATGGAGTATTGATCGACATCATGACATCACAATGCAAGAAGCAGATCAACAAAGATTTTACAGTAGGCATGCATGAACGTTGTGTGGATGGCTGCTACAGCTCTGTTATGTCACACTAATCCTGCAAAGCATCATGAAGCATTGGTAAAATGTTTGCCTGACCTGGCCAAAGAGAAAATTTCCAAGAAAATATGTAGTTAACAAAGTCACCAACAAACACAGCATATTCACTTTGAAAAACAATTTGGCAAATTTTGTCGATCAAAATTAATTACCACTCTCTGTTGCCATACTTAGTGAGTATAAATACCTTACCTTGAAACTTCTGGTCCCATAACTTCATGTCATTAATATGCAAACAGAGTTATGAAATGTATGTTATACATTTTAGGGTGTGCTTTTCATGCAATTTAAAGCATTACAAAAATTAATTCTTCAAACAATTATCTCATATATGTGGGATTGTGCTTTTAAATGCTCCTGCATTGTTGTAGAAATTCCTTCAATAATTAAATCATTGAGCAGCATCACTGACAATACCAGGTGTGAGGTAGGAACCAGCCTCAGAAAAGGCACTAGTCTATCACAAGTCCCACTCAAACACACAAATGTCTTTGGGGAATTTGAGAAGGAGAATAAAAACTACACAGACAGAAGGAGAATGTGCAGACACCTCCCTAAAATAATTGTGCCACTCAGCACAGTTAATAAATACTTCAAATTCAGTAACACGTTTGGTGAAATTACTGATACCTCAAAAAAATGTCAAAACCTAAAGCAAGCCCTCTGTCAGAGTCAGGTCAACAACTTGTTGGTTAAAAATGATGGTCATAGTAGCCACAAGACCGATATCTCTACTCACACTTCAGTGGATCTGGCGGTCTAATATTTTGATTTGAATTTCAGGGGTTAAAAATTTTAAGTTACAAGGGGGGTATTTTTCATACGTGGATTACTCGTTTAGCCGGATGTAATTGTTGACAATTTGGCATGATCCTGGATCTGTCAGTTTTTCGAAACTCTTGCTAGATGTGTTGTCATAGCAGCACATCCAAATCATCAAACCTGCTCGGAGCAGGTTTGTTCTATGTAAACAAGGATTAGTTTACACATGTAATCAGTGTCAGTACATGGAATTCATTCAGTCACGGCTTCACCGTTCATGAATGAGCAACCAATTGATATCGGTGCACAAATTATAAGAAGAGAATTTCATATAGAGAGGGTTTTGCACGATCGGCAAGATCCTTTATTGCTCCCGGAGGAAATTATTTTCGAAAGATACCACTTTAGCCGAGGGAGAATATTGTACCTCAAAGATTTATTACCACTTTATATTTGAAGTCAAACTAGACGAAGTTGGGCTCTCACAACCACACAGACAGTATGCATTGCTTTGAGATTCTTTGCAAGTGGCACTTTTTTTATATACTTTAGGCGATGCGGAAAATCTATGTAAAAGTGCAGTTTGCCAGGCAATTCGTAAAGTCTGTTTGGTTCTGAAATATTTCCTTCGGGTTTCCATAGTGTTTCCTGGACACCTGCATGTTGCAGACAATAAAAGAGGCGTTTCATGCCATTGCAGGTAGGTAATACACAGGCAAAAACACCCACAGTTCCATGAAGGATCTCACAATCAGCCTAACATTCTCATTACCCAGGATTTCCAAATGTGATTGGGGCACATGGGACTGATCAGAGTGGAGTTTGATCAAACATTATTTGGAAAATGAACCTCTCCTCCTGAGAGGAGAATAATCAGACACAGTGTCTTCATCAAATATTAGACCTTTGTCAATATCTCGTTGGTCAGACACAAGTTCTAGGGATATGACTACCTATAGCACACATTGAAGACAAATATATGCAATGCCCATCTGAAATGAAGTGACCACTGCATCCTGCCACTGGTTCTGGGGAGGAGCTACCCCCTGGAATGCCCTTAGAAACAGGGCAATGGGCATTTTGCTGGATAGCCAACTCTTCTGCAGGGGTTAGGTCTGGACCGCCTGGACCTCCACCTGTTTTTTGTTTGTCTGCCTTCTTATTAGCTTTAAAATTAATGTTTTTTATATTGTATATGATTATTTATGTTAACAGTTCTTTAAATACTTATATACTAATATTTACCAGTTTGAAGTATATTCTTGTACTTCACTTTAACCTGTTCCCATGTTCTCCTTGTGTTCACGTTTGATCTGGAATTATGACATATTAAATAATAATTAATCTGACACATAGGAAATGAAACGCTGCATTCAGTAAGTACAATGCACACTACTTAGCGTTTAATTTGTCGGCCACTTTTTGCCAGCCGTCTTTTCTGGTTTGGGGGTGCTTTTGCAGTGTTACCCCTTGTGTGTATTAAATCTTGACATTCTTCATGTCCTTTGAATTAAACGGTCCTGCACCGCTTGTGTGAAAAAAAATGCGCCCGTTCTTTGTCCATCTGACACTGCTGTTTTCACATAAAGACGCGCTAAAGCTCTGCAGTGTACTTGTGACTGCATTGTCATACCAATGCTTGCGAACTGAAGTGTCTGCATGCACTTTTCGTGGCATTATACGTGTATTTTTTGAGCATGCCCATGTAGCTCAAACACAGGAACATATGTTGATGTAAAAGTATAACAAAACAAGTGCACTTTTATTCAAGACTATAACCGAAGAAAAAAGAAAGCAAGTTACAGTAGGCGGTTGATATGACAGCTTGCGTGGTGCAATGCTAAGAACTGCTGATTTCCATTCTGTGTTATATAACTGTTAACATTTGAATCTGATGATTGCATATAGCGCTGTCTTATTCAGTGTGCGCGAGAACATGCAGGTGGCCAGTTGCTGCGTGCTACAATGCACATTTTAAAAAAAGAAAGAGACAAATATATGTGACGTTTTGAAGAAATCATTTTATGACGTGAATAGTACCAATCAGAAAACATCGTCGAAGTAATGCAATATTATTTGAAAACGAACAGCGTCAGATCGGGTGTGAAGTTATACTGGCGCTGTTTGAGTCAGATCAGAAGCTGAATAAGCAGAAAAAGCTCCTGTTCTGACTCTAAGTAAAAAAGCATGAATTAATCAACATAAATAACCGCGATTGACATTTTAAAGATAACGATTTAGAGTGCATACCAATTTATAAATTCAATGTCCGTTTGAGGAAAAAAAAAAAAACACTTCCTTCAAAGCTGAGAATCGAACTCACGTCTCTATAGCACGACAGGGCTGTTATGCCCCAAGTCAGCAAACCGTAGCGTTAAGCCACGGAAGCTGTTGTATCATCCTTGAACCTTTTGTGAAAGTGTTTACTTGATCTTTGGACTTCAGGGCTCACACATTATATAGTTTATGCCTACATTTTGTCATTTACTACTAAAATATGAAAAACGTTTCTGTTTTAAAAATGTGTTTACACAGATTATTGTAGAAACAGAACACACATGAACTGCGTGTGTTCCAAATAGCGATCTATTATTTCCACTCTAAAACTCCAGCAGTTCAGTCACTCCCAGATAATCAAACAAAGCATGAGCTGGGAAAACTTAGTGAATGTTCTGCGACGGTGGGGGATGGAGTAGCCGGCTGCTTGCTGCTCGTGTTAATCGGCACATTTAGAAGACAAAGGAGAGGTGAGAACGGTTTTAAGGTGGGCCGGATCTACGAGTTTTTTCGTAGACTCTGGTAATTCTAGTGTTAAAGGAATGGATGGATGAGAACTACTTGTCTTTAAGCATAGATAAAGCAGGGATGTTAATTATTGGAGGTAACGACGCTGATCACAACAAAATTTTGTCAACATTTAACTCAGTTGGAATCACCATTAATTTTACTGAATCATCCCGAAATCTAAGAGTTATTTAAAGCACAAATTACAAAGTTATCCAAGTCATGTTTCTTCCATCTTAAAAATGATGGGAAATTAAGGCGCTTTCTAAATAAACAGGATTCTGAGAAAGTAATTCATGCATTTAGTTCTAGTAGGATTGACTACTGCAATGCTGTGTTCACTGGATGTTCAAACTGTTCTTTATACAGCTTCCAGTTAATCCAAAATGCTGCTGCAAGAATTATTACAAGAAGAAGAAAATATGAACATATAATTCCAGTTCTTAAATCCTTACACTGGCTCCCAGTGAAGTTTAGGGCAGATTTCAAAATCCTCCTTTTAACATATAAAACATTAAATGGCCAAGGTCCAGCTTACTTGTCTGAACTTATCATGACTTACAAACCAGAGCGTACATTAAGATCTCAAGATGCCGGTCTGCTTATGATTCCAAGGATTAATAAAAATAACAGTGGGAGGTCGAGCTTTTAGTTACAGGGCCCCTAAACTGTGGAATGGTCTGCCTGCTACTATAAGAGATGCCCCTTCAATCTCAGCTTTTAAATCCCGGCTGAAGACTCACTACTTCAGTTTAGCATATCCTGACTAGAGCTGCTGATTAACTGTGCAGACTGCGACTCTGTTGTTAGTCATTAGCACTAAAACATCAGTAACATGATAGTTATAATTGGATACTAACCCTCACCTATTCTGTTTCTCTTCTCGCCACCGCCCACATGCCAAGTTGTTTTGCCTGCCTAAGGCAAAGTCATCTCTGATGGAGGATTGCAGGAATCTTCGGGTAGATGGGGGTCCTTCAATCGGATTGGCTGGCCCAGCGCTGTCCCATCTGTGAAATGGCCAATAGGGGGAGGCAGCTTGATGGCTGAGGTATCCAGGACTCTGAACAAATCCAAATCCCATTATATGATATCGTCTACTGTTAAATTCTGCTCTGTACTTGTAATATTTTTATTTTACTATTATATTATATTGAGGATTACTTGTGTTCTGTTCTGTGTATTATATTGTATTTACCCCCTTCTTTTTGACACCCACTGCATGCCCAACCTACCTGGAAAGGGGTCTCTCTTTGAACTGCTTTTCCCAAGGTTTCTTCCATTTTTTTCCCTACTAGGGTGTTTTTTGGGAGTTTTTCTTTGTCTTCTTAGAGAATCAATACTGGGGGGCTGTCAAAAGGCAGGGCCTGTTAAAGTCCATTGTGGCACTTCTTGTGTGATTTGGGGCTATACAAAAATAAATTGTATTGTATTGTGTAAAGCATTAATAGATTTTTGATGCATAACAAAAAAAGGCCACCTTACCACTTCTTTTATGTTTACATCTTGGGATTATAAGCAAACCACCATTAGAAGATCTATGGTTATGACTGGGATAATAGGGGGACAGACACTCTAAAATATAGGAAAGATGAAGATTATTTAAAGCTTTATATACCATTAGCAGTATTTTAAAGTCAATTCTAAAGGATATGGGTAACCAATGTAATGATGCTAAGACTGTTACGATGCATTCAGATTTTCTTTTTGTGTTTAAGAATCTTGCTGCTACTGCATCGTGGACCAACTGCAAATGACTGACGTCTTATTTAGTAAGTCCACTTAGGAATGCATTGCAGTAATCCAGCCAACTATAAACAAAAGTGTGAATTAATTTATCAGCAACTTGCAATGTTATAAGAGGTCTAACTATTGCAAAATATCTTAAATGAAAAAATGCTGCCCTAGTAATCTGGTTAATGTATAATTTAAAGTTTAGGTCAAAGTACTTGATTACATCATTTTTAATTCTAGAGATCAAGATTACTTCTAAGGCCCTCACTATTTCCATTTTTGTTAGCCACTAAGATTTCTGTTTTTAACTTATTTAGCTTGAGCAAATTACTACTCATCTATTTACAATTACAAGCAAAACAGTGGATCAGAGGGGCCAGAATGTTAGGGTCATCAGATGTTACAGATAAGTAAAGCTCTGTGTTATACACATAACTGTGGCAGTTCACCTTGTGTTTTGAGATAATCTGGCCTAGTGGGATAATGTTAGGTTATAAATATCATGGACCTATGAGCTACAATCAACAACACAGCTAACAAAGAATTTTCTACCTGTTAAATAAGACTGAAACCAATTTAAGACACTACTGTAGTCTATGGTTTCAAACGATGAACTCTGGTCTTAGGGACCAATAATAGATATGTGGCCTCTGTCTGCATTAACCCACAAGTCATTTATTGATATTTCATATATCTCTACATTTTTCTGAAACTTTACAAACAGTACTTTGCTGATCCCGTACTTTCAGTTTAGACACAAAATTAAAAAGATTAATTTTGGAGGTACCAGAAATGCTAAAACAAATCAGAAAAGAGTCAGCCCATTGAAATTAACACTACTTGTTGAAGTGTTTTGTATATAGCAAGGTAATTTTGATCAAAGTAAATACTTATTAAGCTATCAGATAAACCTCAACAGATCGACAGCAAAACTCAGCATTGTGAGCTGATGTTTTTGATGTTACATTTTATTAAATATAGTATGAAGATAAAAATTGTATGTATCACTGGATACCATTGGAGGTCTACTCCATAAACATATTGTTTTAATTGTAAATGATTGATTGAAATGTTTAGTGGCAGTGATGGACACCTACTGTAGTATTTTTTTACAGCAGTAGCTAAATAAAATGTAAAAGATAAAATGAAGTAAATATATATTGTGGAAATTGCCATAATTTTGATTACGGATGCATTCTGTTTTATCAACCAACCTGACCAAACTGAAAAATGGAAAGTCTATCGTATGGGCATAAAGGAATGGAAAATGGACAGATTTTACAGCTTAAAAATGACATTATTATAAGCTGGAAATATATACTATTATGTTTTCTATTGTTTCAGCTATTGCGCTTGAATGAAAGATGGATGCATTACACAGGTATCTGAGAAAATCTTCTACTGATAGCAAAGTTGTTGTAAGAATGTTTGTGCCCTTAACAAGATGGGGACTACATGAAAATAAACAACTGTTTTTTTCCCCATGTATTTTTTTGTTTCAAGCTGATTATCTGGTGATAAAGTTCATGTTTGTATGTCTTATACCATGACTGAACACTGAAATTTCACATTATTTAACTATATTACTTTTATTTTACCTTTAAAAATAAATTAAAAAAACTAAAGTGTATGTAACCATTGGTTTTCAAGTGTATTGTACAGCAATTGTAAGACTAAAGGAGAGGTGTAATTTTGAAATGTAGAGAAAAGTAAAAACTAACTTAAAAACGTCAATGACATGACCTTCTGCACTTGAGATGATTACTGAGAGTCAAGAGGAGTTAAGAGAGCAGAGATAATGGTCAAGAAAGCCAAGGAGACAGATTATGATTGAGAAGATAGTTAAGGTCAACCTTTTGGTTTTGGGTCAATAGTTTAGCATCAGAGAAGGGAGATTAAAAAGAGAAAGCAAGAAGTGGGACCTGATCAGATTGGAAGGATAAGTAAAGTTACAGGGAATGAGGACAGAAAAAGAAAGAGTTTCTGCAGAATGTAACTAAAAAAATTGTAACATGCTTCAAATAGGCTTTAAAGTGATGAAAAGTCTGAAATAAATAATTTGCTGGCTGAGAAAATAATGGAAGAATAAGAAGGAAGTGAGTGAAAAATGCAAAGTAACATCCACACATTCATTTTGCCCAGGACAGTATCACGGGGGAGCTAGAAATGTTCTTGGCAGCAAAGTGTTCAAAGCTTAGTCAAGTAGTGGACAGTTTATCACAAGATGCAATTAAGCATATGCGCTTATTATGTAAATAAGATTCTGATTTAACAAAAAGCCAGCATCTTATAGAGCCCTCTAATTTCTAATAGTTCCCAATTGAGAACTACCAACTATAATGATTGAATCTCTTTGAGGGGAGCACATACTCCTTTAAAGTGTGTAAGTCTTTGGCTGAGATAAGCATTGAGTGCTTCGACACGAAGCACTGAACCACATGCGCAGTACCTCTCTGAATGTTAGTTAACACTTGGGCCTCAAAAGGTCAGAAGAGTACATCCCTAACATCAGGCATGTCAAACTCACTACCATTGGTGGGCCGCTTCGACTGCCATACGTGCGTCAGCGGGCCGTACTGTAACAAATACTATTATACTATTATACAAAGTTACTGTAGCATTCTTTCCAATACTGAAAACTTTAAAAAATGTAACACATAAAGTTTAAAGTTTAAAGAAAAGCAATTTATTTCCATGCAGTCTCCATACAACAGTGTAGAATTAGAGTCTTAACCTCTTAGCTAGGTCCTTATTATATTACTAGGCTCACCCGCCTTTTAAGGCGACCGACTTTTATCCTCAATTTGTGTGCGCTCCATGTGTACATCAGGCATGTAAGTGTAGGGAATGAGAACATCAAAGTGCCCATTCATAACATCTCCCGAAAACCTACGTTTTTTTATCCCCTCGAGTGCCTGTCCAAACTTGGAGTGTAGGACTCCATAATAATATACTTGAAACTCATAGGGGAACAACTCTCCCGCAGCCATTAGCTCAGAAATGGTACCATAAGTTTTAGACTTTGACATTTCAGTGAGATACTGAAGCTCATTTGTAGGCCTATAAGAGATTCCTGACGGCATCATTGTAAATGGCTGCAACCTTGACCAATTACTTAAAACATGTCGTACAATGTCAGCCCGAATCTGTACCGCTAAAGACGGAGTTTCATGCACTAAATAAGCTATAGATGAGAATAAGCAAGCACCATCTCCCTGATATTTACTACGCAGTGAGGCATTTGTACTCCATCAACATTAATTATTTCCAGAGACATAATTTTGTCTATTTTTCCAGCGCATCGTGCACAAAAGCAAGGGAACGATGGGAGCACCAGAACTCTGCTCACATCGCGTCGCTTCGTACCGCAAGCCGCAAGTAGTAAGTCTGTGATAAGCGGAATACCGCTACGCTTTGCACTCACGGGACGGAAGGACAATCCCGACCGCTTTTATATAGTGGCTTGATGATTGATATTCATTATATTATATTCATTGCTTATATAGGAGCCTTACAGTGTGATATTTATTTCTTTTGTCCCAACAATTGGCATCTCTTGTTAGTAACCAGTTCGTCAATATCAGGCTTGAAATCTTGTACAGCTGCAACTTTTATGAGGGATGAAAGGTGCTCGATGGTAAGTCTTGAGCGATGTGGGGTTTTGGTAGCTTTCATTAACAAAAACAATTGCTCAAAATGGTAAGTGCTTCCGAACATTGACAGTACTCTCGATGCCAACTTACGGATCTGCACATACGAAGGTGGCAGGTAAGCATACAAGCCTGGCACACCAACTTCATTGTATTTTGCCTTCAGAATAGAATCTGACTGCACTTCGATCAATTCCATTTGGATATTCTCAGGTGCATTCTCAACGTTGTAAGAGAACAGCGCAATGCCCTGTTTGTGTGAACTGAAATCACGAAAATGCTCACTGAATTCATTGCTCAGTAATTCAAGTTGGAAAACAAATCCTCCAAAAATCAAATTTTACTTTACTAAGTTTACTTCAAAGTTTATATTGTAAAATAAGCCGATATGCAAAAAGCCACCTGACCTACAATAATTATACAAACTCAAAATCACAAAAATATGTTAATAAACAACTCACCAACTTCTCGCGTCCACTTCAGATCTTCAGCTGTAGTCTGCACTAACTGTTCGTTACAATACTAGCACAAAATTACATGAAACTAGAGCAAAAAATGTGAAAATATGCGGGCTATTACTACTCGTGATGGTCAGTTCTGCCCAGTGGTCAGTCTCAGCAGCCCAGCCAGTAGTGTAGCCTGCCAGGGGCGGCTCTAGGCTCGTGGCGGCCCTGGGCAGAGAAAGAATCGGCGGCCCCTTCGTCTGGCCATGTCAATATGGTATCTTATGAAAGCGTTGCAGACACTGCATAGCCGCCTCGTGCTCATGACACGCTTCTATATACGCGTGTCCGTAACTTAAAAACCAAGTGGCGGCCCATGATATTCTCATTACGGCAAAACATTATAATACTACATATAGCTTACTGCTCCGACTCTAGCGACATTTGTAAATACAGCGTACTAATTAACAAGAAACAGAATGTTTTTCGGCCACATTGCCGTCAGCTGTGTCGTTATTTTCTCTTTCTGTTTTATATTCAATATATATTGGCGTGGCGGCCCCTGGGATTTGGCAGCACTGTGCAGGTGCACAGTTTGCACATGCCTAAGGCCACCCCTGTTGCAGCCTAGCACTTCAGTTGTGACGCTGCGGCTCATTAACTTTGGACAAGGCTCGTGGCTATACTAGCAGATGACGTTTCCGGTACCGTAATGCCATGGGAAAACGCTCTTTTGTCAGAAGGCAGAAGTAAGAAAAGTCAATAAGTAACACCGAAGATGCAGAATGATTCAATCACAAATGATAGTAATAATTTTGTACAAGTTCAGTGCTAACTAGGATCTGTCATGCGGGCCACACAGATTTCTGTTGCGGGCCGCATGCGGCCCTGGGGCCGCGAGTTTGACATGCCTGCCTAACATGATCAGTGGATGGCTGGGTGAGTAAACTTCACCTGCTTGTGAGGCCCCATGGTTTTGAACCCTTTCATGCACTTAATCAATGGATGTCTGGAGTCATAACCAAGCAGAGCCAGTGGTTGAGAGAACAGAGACACAGACCCAAAAAGAATTAAAAAAACAGAACCTCTCCTATATTTCTACAAGTAACCATATCCGACAGTTCAATGTCAAGCAATCATTGAAACAGATCAGTGCTAAGAAACAAAGAAAAAAAATACGTGGCTCCAAAAAAATTATGAATAGTGATGAAAAAGGAAACCTAATGATGTTATTCTTCCCTTAAAAAGTTATACAAGAAGGATCTTTCACCGGGTATCTGAAAAGAAAGAAGACCAATTAAACAAAAATCAAAAAGTGCAAAACAGACAAAAATATTATACACCACCAAATGCAGAATCCACTACAAACATGCAATTAATTAGAGGTTCCATTTACACAGACTACACCTAAACTGCTGTTCGGGACCACACTCAACTACTAGACAGTCAGAAGATGACCTCTGCTGGTTGCTCTTCCATTTGGTAAACATAGCAACATTTACCTGGCCAATCCTAGCATACGTTTACTGGTACCAGCCATCTGCTGAAAACGCTAAAACGCTGACCTCATATTATCCCTCTATGCAGGTGAATGCTCTCTGTATCATTCTATTACTTTTTTGCACAAGAATGAAACAATCCTTGCCTCAGGTAAATATTCCTGAACTCCTCTTTGGCCCTTAACTCACTCACAGCTCCCACAACAAGCATATGTGCCCACTCCATGCTGGCTACTAATCGGACATCTTTCTGTTCCACAGCAATGCAGAAATGCCGAGATGCTGGGACTTTTATACTTGGTGCATGTGCTGGCTCTGTAGGCCTATCACACCCCCATGACCCTTAGAGTGCCCCCTCCCGTAAAGACTGGCTTTGTACAGCTGCCTTCTTCCTGAGTATCTCCTATTACTAAGGTAAGTGCCTTATAACTATTTGCATATAGGAAAGAGAAGGTATAAATAGTTATATATCTTCAACTAAAACAAAATAATGAGGACAAAACACTAAACCAAAATTACAGTCAAAAGAACAGAGAACAAGGATTGTAACTGGGAAGCTAATACAATGAAACACACATGCAAAGCCTTTTGCACAATCTACAATCTCTGATAACTGGGAAGTGCATGGGGCTAACTTTATATCTCTGATTGTGGTGTCATACTCCACACATTTCTGGTCATTACTTATTAGCAATGCCATGATACAACTGTCTCAAAATAGTGGCTCCCATGAATAAATAAAATGGCGTCAAACAGACAAAAGACAAAAATATATTTAAAGACGTATTCAAAATGCATTCAAAACTAAAAATAACAGCCAGAAATGTATTATTCCGTCTATACACTCTGTAATTGAACATAAGAAACCCCAAACAGATCATTGAAAATGTGGGAAAAAATTCAAACAAAACCAGTGTATAACCCCATTAAACTTAATGGCATGTAAAAATGCTGGACAGACCCAATTTCTAATGATGTTGGCTATTATGACTTGAAGAAGTCAGACTGAAGTTGGCAGCATGTGATCGCCAACTTCTCTATTTAGACCATTCACATAATTAATGTTATTATTTTGTCAGTTACCTGAAACATTTTTATTATGTAAAATTTTCAGTATTTTCCTTTGTACAAATCAATACAAATCATTTGCTAAAAATGACTCAAGGAAACTTCACTTTATTATGTTTTTAATTTTAATTTTTTAATGTCCTTCATTAATTATTCACATTGCTGAAAAAGTATGTCAATAGCTGTTTTCAAATTTATTTTAACATTGTCTGATTGTGTCAATTATCATTTTTACCACGAGCAAGCAGTTTTTTCCAGGCCTTGATCAGTGACTGAGTGTTACTCAACTCTCAGCTCTGCTAACATGTACAAAGTGATCATTTCTGTCTCCAGCAGTGAACAAAAACATCCTGCACATAGAGCCCTGTTTATCAGTAACCTACAACGACATGAGAATTAATCACATACTTGTGAATTTTATAACTGTAATCAACAGCTGTGGTTCAGTAACTGCCTTCCCTGTACTACATGGCTCCACACATGTAAAATAAAGGCTACTCCTTCCGTCCTGAGAATGGCTCTGTGAATTTACCTTTGAAAATTGATATAGCAATCTACCATCATTTTTGACAGCATGAAAAGGTAAAGAAAGCAAGAGTTAATTATTTGAGGTAAATAAATATACTGGAAATAAAAGATCTATAAACAAGTCAGTTACCAAGTAGGCTCTGCAAATATATCAAAGTAAATTTCTTCAAAGAACATAAAGAAAATAGAAGTCATGTGCTTTTGGTGACCTCACTTCTTCTTTCAGCTGCTCCTGTTAGGGGAATGCCACAGAGGATCATCTTCTTCCATATCTTTCTGTGCATCCTGTTATTTATCATAAGTCTATACAAAAATAAATATTCTGACAACCCCTTAAGGGCTGTACTTAGCTCTACCACACCTAGAGAAAAATTAACACATGATGAAATTCATCACTAATGCTGATATTTTATAATCCTTTACACATTTGGACGTTTTAATTTAACAGACATACAGGCAATTTTTTTTTTTCTCATAGAAAACGTATTGCCATATTTTACTGTTTAGATTTATCTGTATTCCGGTTTATAAGTAACATAAGTAATTTATGGAATTAGTTTATCTTTTCATACATAGATAGAAAAATATAGTGTTTAAAGGTAAAACATGTAATGTAGCTTCTATTAAAAATGTACAAGAATTCATTGCTTGGCAAAATACATTTTCCAAATTAATGTCTATTTTTTGATTGTTTTTGTTTTTACATTGAAGAATGAGCACATACATTTTGAAATCTGGCATGATAAACCAAGTCTTTGACAAGTCTTAGTTGCTGTAAGTATTAAGCATCTCATACTATGGGGCTAAGGGAATCAATGCATTGATCTATGTTGTGCTTCAGACTCACGGCTTTGCATGGTTGTCAGATAATTTAATGATCAAACCCGCACATCAAACTATTATTGTTAAACACAGTTACTGTTGACAGCATCTTCTGATAGTGAAATTCTTAGAAGTTCCCTATAGGCTAGTACTTATTTTCTTCAGATGTATAAGAAATCTTGCAAATGTAACATGCCCAGGTCTGTATGTGATATTTTAATAATAATAATAATTCATTACATTTATATACAGATGTTACATCATCCTACAGAACATATAAAGCCTGGATGGTTAGAATGTTATAGGGGAGAAGATCTAATAGTCTGTTGCCCACTGTGATGGGGTAAAGTGAGCGTGAACTTTCCAGTTTGCTTTTAAGCGGTGGTCATCTGTGAGTGTTAGCCAATAAGTCATTTATGACGGATGTATTTAGCAAACATGTTTGTTCATGGTGATTTAGTTATCTTAAATACAGTTGTGTCTTGCTTAATAACACTGTATGGTTCTGACAACTGTGTTGCTAGTTGATTTTGTTGTTAAGTACATTAACACATATTAAGGGGACAGGGGTGCGGTTGCACCTCTGTGTCTGAGGTCATTTTCGCCACACTAACTTTGGAAAAAAGGTGTCACATTTACATCACGACATTCCGTGCACAGCACCTGATAACAACCTAGTCATGCTCCAGCAGCACATGGGGGAATGCCTCTGTTTCTGATGTCATTTCGCTGACTTTAGACACAAAGTACCATGTCTGCATCACTGTATTCTGCATGGCAGCAGCATGTGGGGATGTGCCTTTCTGTCATTTATACCGATGACGTGTCAACTATCTGACCTGGAGTAATTTACCTTAAGCTAACCTAACCTCAAGTAAAATAAACTAACATTAGCATAATACATAATCCCATAAATTAATAATAATTACTGAAATACAGTAATAATCATACATTAATGACAATATTAATATTATAATATGACCAGTTATGACGGCATTTTGATACTATTTGATTTATTGTATAACTAGAGAAGCTTAGTCATTAAAGTGCGACGTTGTTAGTTGGGTTGTTGGTAATGAGTCATGACTGTACTCTATTATTGTTTGCCCATTTCTGAAAGTCCAGCACCAGCAGGTTAAATTACTTTTTTAATGTGGGTAATGAACCTGAAACCTTGTGCTCAGCCACTAAACAACACTGCCATCTGTATTGTGGTTCTTAATTCATAAAACAAGGCATTTAGCATGGCTTATTGTTGTCAAGGTCCTTTAAACAAGTCACAAATGTTTTCTTTTTTTACTATCTTCGCCTCTGAATAACAAACCAACAAAATACACAGACTGTAAAAATGAGTAATACTTGCTCCAATCAATATGAAGTAAAGTCTTGAAGCATAACCATTAGCTTGTCAACACTGCCTTCTTGCAGAGCGCTTATCTGACTATAAATGTCATCTAGGAGTATTCAGATCTTGTTTTCCACTTCAGGGACACCATGTGCAGGAAGCATCAAGTTATTTTCAATCAGCAAGCCATATCTTATAATTTCCAAGAAACCATCTAAAATCCACATGAAAAACAAGCTTGTACGAAACTAAAAAGCTCATATTCTTCACCCATGAGGGCACTGCTTCATTAATAAATAACTGTACAATGCCTTTTTTTTCTTTCACATTTAATTTTAAAAATGCACATAGGTTTGGCTAAAGCGCATAACTGACTTTGTTATGAGTATCCATTGTAGACAAATGACAACCAGAAGGACCAAAGTAACAAAAGAAAAGTAGTTTTATTAATAAACCAAGTGATCAATCAAAGCAAACACCAAAGAAACCTCCAAGGATTGAAAATAACAAAATCTGAGCCTTCTGGCTTTCCTATTTACCTCACAGTTTCAGTCTTCTGTCTTCACCTCACTAGCAGTGGCTACATCCCAACTCCATGCCTGTATGCTGAATGGAGTCTTTTTAAGCCTGGGCCAAGGAACACTTCCAGGTAAGGTTTTGCAACTACTGGCGAGCACTGAAAGGTCTGCTGTTACCCCTGAAGAACTCCTCCTAGAGGCACCAGATTTCCGTGCAGGCACCCCATCCCACAACATAAGATTGATGTGTGCCAGACTGTCAGTTTCCTCCAGTTTTCCTCTGCATCTAATCCCCAGGGAACCTCCAGTGGCCTGAAGGAAATCAACAAGCATAACAAACCTATAACCCTACACACACATATATATATATATATATATATGTTACGGCCAAAACCCAAAGTTCAGCCAGTTCCCGAATTGGCCAGCCGTTTTGCATTTTGGCCGAGAGGTGTGACCAAAGTCTGAATTACTAGAAATGACCAGTGTATATGCTACTTTGGCCGGCCATTTTGCAAAGTGGCGCGAACTCCCTGGCCAAAATCCGATGCGCTGATCTAAGACTGTGCGCTGAAGGTGCGAAGATGCTTAAAAACTTTCAGATGCAGATTCAGAAGTGTGTTTTCCATTCTGCACAAGAAACTGCTCAAGGCGGGTCTTGTTCAGAAAGCGGACGCCACTTTAGACGGCCTTCCCCTCGTCCAAACACTAACTTTAAGGTCAATAAAATAGGTCCCTGATGTTAAGTCACTATTTTAGGTCTAAAATGATAACAGAAATGTGAAACCTACTTATATACCTAATCTTAAGTATTGTGAAACAACCAAACACCGTCCGCTTTCTGAACAAGAGCCACCAAGGCTATACTCGATGCAATTGCACTACTAAGTGCACAACAAATCGCTGCTCATGCCTTTTTTCTTCCAACTTTGTACAATTGCCCCATGCCATTTCGCAAACTGGCTGGCCAAATGCCGAAATCAAGGAAAAGATCGGACATTGGCCGGTCAATTTACAGCGACATTGGCCATTTTTCGATTTGGCCGGCCACTTCCCACTTTGGCCGATTTCGGATTTTGGCCGTAACATATATAAATATATATAAACCTAAGATAGATAGATAGATAGATAGATAGATAGATAGATAGATAGATAGATAGATAGATAGATAGATAGATAGATACTGTATTAATCCCAAGGGGAAATTCACATAATCCAGCAACAGCATACTGATAAAAAAAAAATAATATTAAAGAGTGATAAAAATGCAGGTATAACAGACAATAACTTTGTATAATGTTAATGTTTACACCCCGGATGGAACTGAAGTGTTGTATAGTCTGGGGGAGGAATGATCTCCTCAGTCTGTCAGTGGAGCAGGACATTGACAGCAGTCTGTCACTGAAGCTGCTCCTCTGTCTGGAGATGATACTGTTCAATGGATGCAGTGGATTCTCCATGATTGACAGGAGCCTGCTCAGCGCCCGTCGCTCTGCCACGGATGTCAAACTGTCCAGCTCCGTGTCTACAATAGAGCCTGCCTTCCTCACCAGTTTGTCCAGGCATGAGGTGTCCCTCTTCTTTATGTACAGAAGGCATGTATCGCCACTTTCTCGCTAGCCGCTTGGCTTTTAGCTTAGCGCCAGCTCTGCTGCCACGATACGACTTTCTTACCTCATCGGGTAAATAGGGAACCACACCGGCATGGGCCTTTGTTCTCAGCGCTTGAAGTTGACTACCTGAATAGACGAGTCACGGCGTGTAAAAATCCATGTCCAAGTAGTAAAAAGTAGTAAAAAGTGTCCAGGGAACGAGTCCACATAAAAGAAAGTGGTAGGAGTGATCAGTGAAATAGAAAAAAATAGAGAAAAATATAACCCTAACCCTATCCCTAACCTGTCCCATCTTCACAATGGTAATTGTGTGAATATTAGAAAATAATATTATTCTTAAATAAAATGTTTCTAACTTAAAAAAATAAGTCTCTGTATTCTCAAAAAAGAAAAACAGTACTGTTCATATAACACAGGAGCTAGCTAAACAATCAGAGGTTGAATAAGACTTATATACAAATATACAAATGTACGCTGGTATTGAAACAAACAGAGCATAAAGATGGATGAACAGGAACTCAAATACAAGTCACAAAATAAAGGGAAACTAGAAACAAAGCCTGCTGCTCTTGAATAAGTAGACATTTTAATTTCATAAATTTAATAAATTGGCACCACACTATCCCACTGTTGACCTCCTGATTGCCCTCTAGAATAAGAGAGGACTCACTGCCTCTTTGATACCAGAGCTTTTGTCCCAACTCTCCCTCTTATTCTAAACGCCTTAGACGCTACAACAAAGTGGCTAATATTTTGTGAGTCAATGGAGACTCAATTTCCATTGCACTTCTGAGCATCTTCCTTTAGGTAAAGGAAATGATGGTCATAGGAATTGTTTCAGCCACCTCCATTCTCCTAGAAGGTGTGGGCACGCTGATGCCTTTCTGGGCTAAAAGTCTTGGATCCTAGCCAAGCATATATAAAAAGTAGTGTTCCTAAGTACTCTTTCAATAGTACCTTTTACCATAAGAGCCCCTGTTCACTTGGTCTGGCAATAAGACCGGCCCTAACAGTCATGAATTTGGGATTCCCTATAAATGCAGACATTTTTAGACATTTCCTTCTCTCAAGCCTACTGCCCATTGTTGCCCTAAAATATCTTGTTAGTTGAGTAACTCTTACAGTTCAAAGTCTATCTTCTTGCATTTGTAAATGAAATGTTAGTCAGTTTTTTTAATCTATTTGTTCACTAAAAACTGCTTATAGAGTTGTAGCAATTTTAGATTAGTGATAAATGAATTGACTTTGGGTCATCTTTATAACATTATCCAATACTGCCACTGGTACTATCTCCTGTAATAATACAGAAACCTGTGGTGATGTCTGGGAACACTAATATAGATGTTTTCTGCAGTCCATGGATTCAAATACTCAGCAAATCATTAAGTTTATTAATGTGGGATTAAACATCTATTTGTGAAACCACAGTTAACGAGGAAATGCAAACAAATAGCATTCATGATTCCAACCCAGCAAAGAGTTACTGCTGTTTTGAAATCTAATTATAGGAAACTGGAGCATATGGCAGAAGGAAGCTATATTTGTATTAACAATAAACTGCCATTTGTATCCAGGAAAGATAGACTTCCATTTATCTTGCAAGAACTGTTTTACTTCAGGATGAGCTGGGCTTTCTTCTCAAGAATGCAGCTGTTGAAAGTCTTCAAACAGTCAGCCAAATAGACATTTAACCAGTTTTATGTCTTCATAGTTCATTGGAATTAATGGAAGAATTTCTATGTGCTACAGTACCTGTATAAGTTTATACGCATGTTTTTTCTTAAATTAATGCTAATGTTATAGTGAATCTTTCTTGGCTGTTTTCAGAAGGGTATGTTTCTGTTAGTATATCTTTCTATTATTATGCATATTAATGAAGTAGATCCCAGGAACTCTTTCTCAGAGTAAAGTTCTGTGTTTTATGACATTCAAAGTGTTAGTGTGTTTCTCTTTGCATTTTTCAGTAGAAAATTGAGCTGGTGTTAACTGTTTTGAAGTTTTATAGCCACACATTGCTGTATTTCAATGAGCTTTGATCTTTGACTTGTCTTAGGTTCTCAGTGCATAAAAAGAATTAGTCTGGATTTACCTGGGAAGGATGAGAAATTCTGTGTCCTAGAATGCTTGTCCATGTATTTCTAGGATTGTTTAGTTTGCTTTTTTATAACTTTATTCTTTTCTGTTACTGTATGTAGTTTGCTGTTAATAAATTGTCAATTTGTGTACTAATTGTTTGTCTGCTATTATTGTAATTAGTTCTAGAGAGGTGTAGCCCTATTACTGTGAACCCACACTGGAACTCAGCCTGTGGGGTTTGCAATCTGAATATTCATATTTGGTGAGTATCTTTAAGATTTAGGCTATGAAATAAATGTGACACATGTTAAGTTAAGCTGCCTGGCTTCTGAACTTTTAATCTGAAACACACTCTAAGGAATTGCGCTTAGCCTCTGAGGTTGCATATGAAATATTATTTATGTAACACACTTAGCCCCTGAGGTTTTATTATAAAGCATGCACTAGTTAAGCTGCACTTAATCTCTGAGGTTACATGTGAAAAGTGTCTATCAGGCATAGTCATGTTGCTTTCTAGGGGTATATAACCTAAATCTTAGAAAACAATAATAAGTTAAGCTAACTCAAATATTATAGTAGCTTATTACTAATTTACCTCATAAAGAAAAAATGGTCTTGTAGACTAAAGCCAACTGATTGGAGTGATATGAATATTTCATATTCCTGTTCCACTGTTGGTTAGTCTGTAGTGAAACTGGGTGAGTTGAAACATAACATCAGACAGGTAAAAACACCTACACAATCATACACAGAAAGAACACATTGGATGCATACTTTCATTATCTGTCTATAACAGTCCTGTCCACAGTTTCACATTTTGATAAACATGCATAGATGGTCTTAAAATTGTATTCAAGGAAATGTAAACTATTTAAATCGTTTGTAAGGTGTGAAGTCATAATTTCAACCCCATCATAATACTATTTATACCACGTATAGGTAGTAAATATAGTTATTTTTATGGCAAAATCTGCTGGTGCAATTTCTTCACTTTAGCATATTAGCCATACAAAGTATCATTCAGAGAAATTCTTTGATTAGGTATTTGTTTCCAAAGACTCATATCTTTACACAAAGACAGGCACATATATCTAAGTGGACAAATCAAGCGCAGAGATGCCTTAATATTTAAATTTGTTTAAAAAAGTGTAAGTTTTAACTCTGCCACAATACTTCCCCTATTTCCATGCCTACACTATAAGAAAGGAAGGATAAATAGGGAAGATTAACAGGGAATGCAGAACAGTTAACATTGTTGCCTCACATCAGTTGAATCTAGTTTGGTTTGTGACTGGGGTACCTTTTAAGAGAAGCTTATTCGTTCTCCCTGTGCTTGTGAATGTTTCAAACCACAGTAGATATGTAGCTATGTTGCCAAGGAAGCCTATGAGAATGTGTGCCACTTAGCAGACTGGTGTCCCTTTAGAGCAGGATTCTGCTTGGTGCCTGTTGCAGCTTGGTCTTTGTTTAGGTTCAAAGACGGGTCACAAACATTCGCAGCAGTGCAGTGCCTCTCTGGATGGGCTCTGCCTCCCTGCAACCTTAAATTTGTAGCTGAACAGATCACTAGAGTGCAGCAAATGTCCATTATTTTACCAGTGTGCCTATTTGGAATGCATTTTGTTTCCCAGTATAAGCAAATCTTTACTTTAAATAAAATTAATTTAGCATATCTAAAGGCAGGATATTTCTTTTTAGTCTTGGAAGAATGATAAAAATGCAAATGGTTCTCTTTTCTATTATTTCTTTACATTGAGCAGAATCATAAGGTGAAACTGTTGTTGACTTGAAGTAGTGAAAACAGTTACATATAACTACCCCTCAGAGCCTGCAAACTCACTAATATGTACATAATTTGCATATCATTTTACACCACTTTAATTTGCAAAGCCATTTCATTCCCTTAATTAGACCACATCAAAATTAATGAAAAGTCATAAAAAAGTTTCCTTCGTATTTCAAAGTAGAAGGGAATATTATGGTAATTAGTTTAAATCAAAAGAGCAATAAAAGGGAATATAAGGTCTGTATGTAATCTCGTTAAAAGAAATAACCTTTGTTAGCACGATACTAAAGTTTTAGCTATGTCTTCCTTCAGACAGCCGATACTGATTAGTCATTTTAAAAATCTTAAAAACCTGGTTGAGAGCTTCTGTGATGAGAGACATATTTTGCCAGTTAAAATACTGAAATGCTCTATTGTAGCTCAAAAATGAACATTTCTTTGAAATGCAGTCAGCTAATGTTCCCAGTGTTTGTTCCAATAAGGCGTCTCTGTGAACCAAGTAGCTGAGGGAACTATCCAGTGAGCAACATATAAAATTTCAATCAATAGAAAACTCACCGTTCATTTTCCAGTAAAGGCAACTCTATTTTTTCCATGGTGTGATTTACCTTAAATGTTTACATTATGTAAAACCAAGGAAACATTTGGGAGTACGTAGAAACAAAGGCATACAGCCTGCATATGAAAGAAAAATGCAATCAAGTCAAGCTGCACTGTAGAATTAGTCTGTGAGGGGTGGGGAGAAATCAGTTGCATTCCTGCTGTATTCGACTATACCTTTTTCTATATGCTTTGTCTATCTTGTATATCTTGTCTTAATTTGCGAATGCACAGTTTATATAAGCATACTTCCATAGAAAATAGGTTGGATATTCCCCTATGATATTGGTCAGAGTTCCTTCTGATGATCCCATGTATTGTATGAAGCTCACTCACG
Source organism: Erpetoichthys calabaricus (assembly GCF_900747795.2). Lineage (NCBI taxonomy): Eukaryota > Metazoa > Chordata > Cladistia > Polypteriformes > Polypteridae > Erpetoichthys > Erpetoichthys calabaricus. The sequence goes on from NC_041394.2 coordinate 226,431,143, forward strand.
GATGACTAAGAATGGGACTATTGAAACAGCAGTGCCCTTTCCCAATAAGAAAGAGCTTTTTAAATAGGCTGCAGCCTTTGCTTGAAGTGTCCTTAGTTTTTTTCCTTAAGTACTGTAGAATGAATTAAAGAGAGATCAGACAGGTAAACCTAGGGTGAAGGCCAAGTATATAATGCTGATGACACCGCTCCTTGCATCACAGTGGTGATCTCAGTAAAGGAGTGTGGTTTGATGCCACAGTACCGAACCTGCAGCAATATATTTATAATATGAAAAAGAACTATAGGCTATAAAAAAAGAGCGGGGTACAGTCACACAATAGTAGCAACACTCCAAACTTGCAACAAACAGAAAACACTCAGAACCATAGAAGATATGAGGAATATAAAGACAACACACATTAGTAGCAGAAAGGTGAATCATGTGGAGTGTCCAACTAACTAATTGCCTCAATGATGTTAAAATGTGGTTGCTAAAATGGCATCTAGGTGAATAATAGTGAACTGTCATTAAATATCTCCCTCACTTTGCTAGAGAGTAGCACTGGTGGGCCTTATTTATGGATCCCAGCTCATTAACAGGGAGCAAAGCCTTTTCCTGTCCCTTTAAATCAGGAGTTCTTCAACTTTTTAATCTGAGGACCCAAATAAGAAAATCATTTCCACATTGAGACCCAAGAAGAGTATTTATTACCATAATGACAGCAGAGCCATACATAGACAAAAACATTGGCCATATAATAAAATCAGTAAAATGTTTTTTTTTTGTATTCAAATATTTCTCTTATATAAATATTACTAAAAGAGAGAAGTGGAATGCAAACATATTGCTAATAAAACAATAGTTAGCAATCAAAACTGGGAATAGTTTTCTGAGTTATATCACTGCCACTGTAGAGGATTATTGTAAGGTTTAGTTAAGCTGAATGAAATTAATTGTTTACATTACAAATATTGTGGTGCAAGAATATGATGATTTTTTGGAAAAATGATCCCTTTAACTTAGTCACTTGACTCACAGCACCAGACCAGGAATAAAACTAATTAAATTAAATAACTCCATTTATTTACTCTGTCTTAAATAACTATTATTTTTAAATTTAAATTATTTTCAAATGTACTCCACCCTTATTGATACATTCTTCTGAATGAGTTTGCAAATTGTTCACCATATCCTAGTTTTCATTTAACATTTCAATGAACTGAGTACAATAGCCATGCAGTTGAATTATTCCTAAACATGTATGTACTTGTTGTATTTCAAACTGGAGACGGGAATCGGGCAAACACATAAGTCAAATTCGAAATGGTTAATGCTGCCGATTTACATAAGTCTGTCTCACTCTTTTGATATTTTCTGCTGTTCTTACAGTTTTCAGTGTTTTGACAAATGTGTCTTTCACACTATCAGTAGATTTAAATTTGTTTAATCCTTAAATAGTGTTAAGAGAAGGAATTCACCCTTGTCGATGCATGTTAAACTTAATACAAAATCTTCTTTGCACGTCTATTACAAATTTGGATTCAATGTATGTCACAATGGTGAATACGCAATTAGGCCCTGACCTGTTATAAATGTCAACTGAAACTGCATTTAGCATAAAACACTGCCATGGCACCATATGTACTCCCACCATACTGACAAAAACATTGTTACATCCTTGTACCTTACCAGTTCTTTTCATTCTGACATTTCAAACACTGTGGTTCCTTAATCTCACAAACTTGTCTGTCAATTCCCACCTACTTCCCCTCTCTTTTGCATGTCTCTGCTTGTCAGTCATCTTAGTTTGCTTGTTTCACAAGTCAGTATTGTGGGACATATTCATTTTTTTTGAAGTACCGTAGAAATGAAAGTTCTTTCACACACTACTGTAATAAACACTATGCTAAATACAGAGCAGTGCCTCATTCACCACAGAATTCGTACTTATTAACGTGTCCAGCGTGCAGTCATCCAGGCAAAAACACACTTTCGTGCAGAAGTACGCCAGCCGCTAAGAAAGCACACTCTGCCTCCACTGAAGTAGGTGGCACAATCATCAGCTACTGATACACTTGTTCTAAACAACTCCCACGCTTGCCGTTGCACTGAAACACCACCATTTCAGCTTTTACTGATGCGTCCAGTTTCTTGTCATCATTCTGTGATGGCAAGTTTCTTGGCACAGATAATGCAGATGCAACAGACTGACGCATTGCAATTTCAAGCTGCTGTTCAAAGCTGTTGTCTGATGAAGTGCAAGCTGCAGCAATGGTGCCACCTTAATTATTTTCAACTATAACTCTGTTATTTCTTGATTGATTTTTACACGCTATATATGCAAGCTTGGCCATTCCTGTTTTCCCAGGAATTATAGCGGTTTCATTCCCGGGAATGTGGGAATGAAAAATGTCCGGGAATCCCGGGCTTCCGATTACCGGGAGTGGATTCCCTACTATCAGCCTGTTAAAAAAAGAAATGAAATAGTCAGTCAGTCCATCAAAAGGGCGATGATAGAAATCCAAAAAATATTTTACACTCATAATGTAATGAATCTGAGCTTTTGGCATCTTTCCAATTTGTTCATCTCATTTTTGGATGTATTTTTCTGATTGTTTATCATTTTTTTATTATTCTTGTTTTAGAATGGTGGCCACCATTTTATGTAGATATTTGCATGACTGCAATCATTTCTCTTTAGCGTCACAGCTCCTGTTGCTGGTCAAGTGAAACGGAAGTCAAGTGAAAAGTTATTTAATGTCTCTTCTGCTTGGCACTCAGCTTTTTTGAATGAGGATTAGTGACATTGTTTCTAATGAATGAAAATATGCGCACACAAAAAAAAACAGATTTAGAAAACCACATTTCTATTTAATGTACCCATTATAAATCACAGCCACTTTTTTAACATCGATATGTGAACATGTCACTGAACACCACTCTGAAACTGCCTTATATGGGGTATGCTAAACAACTCATAAATATGCAATAACAATGCTGCATAACTTCATTAACTGGTAAAGCTTCCTGATGCGTCAAGACCCAACCACTAGCATTCAAGAGTAGCTTGCTGTGTCCTACAACTGAGAGCACAAGATCGTGCCCGGCATTATAGCCCTCCTCAGCACTCTGGGGGTCCTGGAAAAGTGTAAGGCACTAGTATCTGATAGTTAGCCACTATCACCTGGAACATGTAAAAATGAACAGTACAGGCCATAAGAAAGACTGAGTATTCACCCAGTTACTTTACCAACAAGCCAGCCACCACGTTCTGTCATGGGCACCTTGCCTCAAAACAAAAGAATCATCGGTTGACCCAGGCCACTAAGACACCATCTTGGCATCACTTACATCTAAAAAAGCAGCTTCACTCTTGCAAGATGCTCTTATTGCAATATAAGTGCAATAAGTTGCACCCATTACATCAGAATAACCAGACACTGCTGAATATTGCCTTTTATGTTGACAAAAACATGTTATAGTTTATGTATGTGCGGAATATCATATGAAAACTGGATATAGCACCTCGCCAATGAGTTAATTTCTTCAGCTAATTTGGCATGACAGAGTGAAGCTTGGCTGGGACATTCTTGAGCTGTTTTCCGCGGTAGCCAATATAAACTGATGAAAAACCAAAAACATCTTTCAATGCAAAAATGTACCATTGGCCCTCTTAAAAGGGAACCGAACTATAGGTTGTACATCATATTCATCATTTTAAACATGTAGTATGTTTGTCACGTCAAAGCATATAATAACAGCTCTATGATATAAATTATTAAACACATCAGTGACCATTTACCAGGTTTGACTTTATCATTCCCAAGTTTCTCCAAAATGTTGCATACATGTGGGTTGCCATAAACATACTCAAGTTTCACCGTTACGTTTTTTTTTTATATATAAATCCCAATGTTTGTGTGGGAAGTTGTGTACGCACATTTTGAGCCCCTTTTAGTGCATACACAAGCTTTATAAGTGATGCCACTGGTGAAGAACTCAAGCCAGATATATTAAAGTCAAGTCAATCTTATATCACACCCCAAAACAAAACCCTAAAAACAAAGTGGAACAATTCAAACTCTTTAACCAAGAAACATTAACCAAATCAAACCATAAACTCTCCTTAATCTTAGATGACCAGGAAGGGCACACGCTGGTCTTTATCCTATTATGATTGAAATGTCATGCACTGTGCACTTCCCATCCGTTTTCCTTAGCTACTTTGTGGCAACTGCACAACACAATGGTGGTTCCCACAAGAAACAAAATGATATTGTGAAATGTGCATATAAATTTCAACTGTACTAAAACGATCCTCAAACAAAAAAAAGAAATTAGTTCAGCAGCTTAGAAAACTATAATCTATACTAATAAAAGGCAAAGCCCTCACTGACTCACTGACTGACTGACTGACTGACTGACTCATCAGTAATTCTCCAACTTCCCGTGTAGGTGGAAGGCTGAAATTTGGCAGGCTCATTCCTTATAGCTTACTTACAAAAGTTAGGCAGGTTTAATTTCGAAATTCAAAGCGTAACGGTCATAACTGGAACCTCTTTTTTGTCCATATACTGTAATGGACTGCAGCTCGATGGCCGTGGGAGGCGGAGTTGCGTATCTCGTCATCACGCCTCCCACGTAATCACGTGAACTGACTGTGAACGCAGTACGTAAAAAACAAGGAAGAGCCCCAAAGAGCGCTGAAGAAAACATTCATTACACAATTGAGAAGGCAGCGAAACAATAAGAAGCGAGCGAGTGACGCATACAAGCATATTCATAAGTGCAGCTACTGCGGAAACAAAGCACGGTGTAAACCGTAAGTTTAAATTAAGTTTGGCAAGATTGCTTTTCTCCTGTACAACTATACGTTGCATTCTCAACAGTAAGCTTGCACGGCTTGGTCATATTACAACCGGAGTGCTGAACTGACAACGTGGTATACAAAGAGAACTATAACAATCGTAATAAACGAACAATAAAACAGCAGAGAACCCGTGGATTAAATAAAAAGTCTGATTCCTTGGCGAAGCAAGGAAAAAGGATGGCCTTATATGGCGTTCGTTTATAAAACAGCGGAGAAGCTGTGTAAAGACTGCTTCACAAAAAAACAGCAGAGCGCCTTATATGAGCAGGCAGTCAGCTAAAGAAGGGAATCAATAAATAACTACAATCGTAATAAATGAACAAAAAATAGCAGAGAATCCGTGGATTACATAAAGGAAATGGGTACCTGAACAGAAAAGTGAGTCTCAAATACCTACACAATAACTATAACAATCGTAATAAACGAACAATAAAACAATACAGAACCGCTAAGCAAGGAGAAAGGACGGCCTTATATGGCGTTCGTTTATAAAACAGCGGACAGGCTGTGTAAAGGCAGCCTCACAAAAAAACAGATCCTTAACAAATTGTTATTGGTATATTTTCCCTCAATTTAAAAAGGTTTTCTTTTCTTCTTAATTAAAATTTAAAAGCAATACTTCACCGCTGCGAAGCGCGGGAATTTGGCTATATGCAGTGAGTGTGTACGCCTGATGAGCCCAGAATTAGGGCGAAACACGTGTCGCGTACTCTTTGCATTATTTGACAGTAAACTATTTTCAACCATTCTATGATCTGCTTCTCACAATTGAGGGCACCGTGGCAGATGTTAGCTGACTTGCTGGCCAACCACAAGCGTTACCTGGTAGGTAACCACCCATACAATCAGATTGTGATTCAGACTACGAATGCCGTGAATGTAATTACCCCGATCTACATGCTGTAAAATAAACAAACCATTCGCCGTGGCGTAATGTTAGGGGCATCGCCTCTAGCGCTGACATCCGAGGTTCGATTCCCGTAAGGGAGTGCAGTGAGTGTGTACGCCTGATGAGCCCAGAATTAGGGCGAAACACGTGTTGCATACTCTTTGCATTATTTGACAGTAAACTATTTTCAACCATTCTATGATCTGCTTCTCACAACTGAAGGCACCGTGGCGGATGTTAGCTGACTTGCTGGCCAACCATAAGCGTTACCTGGTAGGTAACCACCCATACAATCAGATTGTGATTCAGACTACGAATGCCATGAATATATATATATATATATATATATATATATATATATATATATATATATGTAGATATATATATATATATATATATATATATATATATATATATATATATATATATATATATATATATGTGAATGTATGTATGTATATATATATATGTATGTCTATATTTATATATATATATATATGTGCATATGTATATATATGTGTATATATATGTAGATATGTATATATTTATGTGTATATATATATATGTAGATATGTAAATTTGTATATGTATATATATGTATATGTGGATGTGTATATGTATGTATATATATGTATATGTAGATATGTGTATATGTAGATATGTATATGTATATATATGTTTACATAACCTCTTTAACACACTACTTCTCCGCTGTGAAACGCGGGTATTTTGCTAGTAGTCATATAAAACTCTGCATACATCAGTTTCAAAAGCAAGTAAAAAAATGAATAATATAACACAATCACAACAATCACATCCCACCTCTTTAAGATGACAGCTTCTGGCATCCAAGCATCAGATCCATTTCTTTAATAAGCAGTAGATATCAGTGTTAGTTGGGGGCAAATAAAACAAGTTAGTCTGAGGACATTGCAGTGTTATTTTCAAGTAGCAGTTTGGCTGTGAAGTTCAGTTCTGATGGATTCTTTTGATTTACTGATGCTTGTTTGTGCCAAAATGACGATTCTGTCTGCCCTTATTTGTTCCTTCCATTTACCAGACATTTTCTATCACTCTAAAATTCCTCTGAACATTTGACTCTTGACCAGGTAATCATAACACATAATGTGCTAAAGTATAAGGTAGAAGATATAAAAAAATGTAGCAACTTAGTGTTTAAAAAAACACCCTAAATGTGGGATTATTCCTTGTACCTTGTCTGCATGTTTACTCTTTTTGCTATAATGCATGTGTTGTATTAATAGAACTTTAAGTGGTTTCCAGGGCAGAGTCACTTCACTGACTCCATTTAAAGAAATGCATAATTGAAATATTCAAAAACAAAACACAAAAACAGACAATGAAAATGCAAAACAAAGCAGCTCAGCTGCAATTACAATGATGACTTAGTCACTAATGACATACCACCCTGTGGCACACCTGTAATAAATTTCCTTATATGACAAGATAATTAACCTTCCATTTTAGAAAAAAAATACAAATAATTTTCCTCATTAAATCAGCCAGTGCCACTGTATTTAAGTGAAAGATAAAGGATGCCTTCCATCTTAAGCATTTTATCTAAATTGCTCCTGCAAAGTTAATGGAAATGCATGGCAGTGCTGTGAAGTGCAGATCCTTCAGCTATCGAGTGAAGTGCATATAATTCCTCACATTTAATCCTGACTTTGCTATGGTGCTAAAACGTTTAATGTATAAAGGAATTTTTTTTGAACTTCTAGAAAATGCTAAGTGTGGGGATATTAAAAATACATGTGCAGTTGAGCATTTTAATCTTTTGTCGCAATAACACTAGTTGTATGGCATTTGATTTTGTGAAGTTAATGCAAATAAAACATTGACACAAATAAACAAGATGAGCACACCAATATTCATCAATCCACAATAGCCCTCAAAATAAAAAAAACAGCTTAACACACATATTCATCTTATTTTATTAAAAAAACATGAATTGAGAACTAGCCAAGATCAAAGTAACCCTATTTTGGTCAGAATTGTGCCACTTACTAGATGAACTAGATATAAGAAAAGTGAACAGAAGATGCCTGTTGAACCCTAATAAATTGGGGCTTTTCTGATTCGTTCATGGAAGTGTAAAGACACTTACTTGGACCAAGCTTTTTATTTTGCAAAGTGTGCTGGAAGTTGACAGAACAATATTTGTCAACAATTAGCTCTTAGTATCGTGGCTAAAATAGTAAGCTCACATCGTGAAATAAAAGAAAGGAAACACAGGTTGAACCCTCAAGGCAGTTGATCCAGTCTTACACAGCCATAAAGCAGACGACAGCTTGTCTTAATCATGCAACACTGAGCAATCCAAACTTATGTCCTTTAAAATAATTTACTTCAATTATAATTAACAGTGACACACTACAGGTGTGGTGTATAAGATAAGATTTTAAGGTCTTCCATTTCAGTCTGCCAGGTAGAGTGAATTCATACTGTGGAGATGGCATCCTCTGATTTTAAAAGCAGCGTTCACCACTTTCTTCAACTGAGTCTTATCGTTGACACAAGTGCTGGCAAACCATACAGTGATGGAAAAGACCAGCATACTTTTACTGATGTACCTGTACAAAAAGGCCATTGCTCACCATAACACTCTAAAAATCTTTAACTATCATAGACAGATCAGCGTTGAACTTAATAGATGTGTTAACTACAGTATGTTGGAAGTGATTAGTGTTCAGTTCTCTTTCATTTCCACCATTTGGCCACTAATCTGTAAAGGTGAAAGTGTTATTTTAACTTAAATAAAGCCCCCCCCCCCCCCATTGACATTAAATTCTGGGTTATTTAGGCTGTACCTTTTGACCAGTTTGCTGACCTAATTCCTGTATACAGACTCGCCATATTGTCAGAGGAGCCCTGCAAGAGTGAAGTCAACAGTCAACTTGGATAAAATGATCTACGTAAACAGTAGTCAATGAATAGTGTGTAGAATGAATAAAGAAAAATTGTATTAAGATGCAACCCTACAAGATACCTGTAATCAACATGATGAACTAAAGGAGTTGTTCTTAAGCACCACCATCTGACTCCTTTCAAAATCAAAATCCAGTAGCCAGAAATACTTTTTAAAAAAGGCTAATTGATCAGGTTATCAAAAAGAGAGGGATAAATGAGGTCAAAATAGAGCATAAGTCAAAGAAGGATCCAGATAAACTTGTTTGGTAAAAGTAGTAAATGTGGAAGAATCATCCACCACTGATCTGCTACCCCTCTTGACAAAGTGATATGGGTCTCATTGATTGTTTGTGTCCCGATAAAACCTTTCATTTTCTATTCATTCATATAGTTATAGAACAAGGGAATCTGGGTATGATTTTTTTTACCTCTATAATTATAATCACGGCTTATTGGATAGCTGAGATGGCGTGTGCATGTTGTGGGATGTAAATTGTCACAAATACTTTTAGCAAATAAGAGATTCTTCAGTTAATGATCATTCAAGAGATGAATATTATGAAAGTACCTTGACGTCTGCGCACCAACACGTGTTCACCACAAAACAGACACCTCCAGCTCTGAGCTTAAGTGACTGATTAATGGACATAGCAATATGAAAGAGAGTAGTACCACAACACAGTAAAACAGAATGTTTCAGTAACTCAGAGCAATGAATATCTGGTGACGTCCTTCCTTAATTAGATGACTAGTGATTGGTTGTCTCATTTGCTAAAGCAAGACAATTTACAAAAGGAGGCTTGGTGGCAGTAACCTCCTGCACAAGTCAGGTATGCTGCTCAAATCAATAAAATTAATTGATGAAAGGAGCAGCTTTCTTTGTAATTTAAAAACCCCACTGTTCCATAGATACCATAAAAACTGTCATATTTAGACACACAAACAGATATTATAAACATTTAACAATAACAAAAAGAAGTACAATAAAGCAAATACCAAGCTGCCATGAATTACATGTTTTCCATATGTTCACATGTGTGTAGCAGCTCTACTTAAAATTGCCAACAACTCCCAGCGGCCTCAGCAGGGGTTGCTGGGAAGAAGGATGATTAAGTTGGCTCTCTAAAAGGAGCCAAAGAGACGTCAAGAAGATCATCTGTGTGTATTTTGTTTCTACGTATCACACACCATTGGATTACGACTACAACCAGTGTGGATTACAGTTTCTATCTGGATATACTGATGATATACTGATATACTGATACTCGTTCCTTCATAAGTCTAGAGAATTTGGTCGAGGAGGAGGCCTTGGAATAATTCATTGTAACAAAATGCAAATCACTTCTAAAAATTTAGGCAACTTTACATCCTTTGAGGCATTTATTTTAAATATTAAAACAGATTCCAACACAATCGACCATTCTATTTTACTACACAGACTAGAAAATGATGTTGGGCTTACAGGCACCGTGCTCGCTTGGTTTAGTTCTTATTTATCAAATCGATTCCAATATGTACAGAAATGTGCTGACAGTACTCCATCATTATACACAGAAGTTCAATATGGTGTCCTGCAGGGCTCAGTACTGGGACCTTTACTGTTTTCACTTTACATGCTTCCACTGGGATCTATCATTAGGAAACATAATGTTAATTTTCACTCGTATGCAGATGACACCCAGTTATACCTTTCATTTAAATCAGATGAAGTTTCTCCGATGTTGTTTTTAATTAGTTGTGTTAGCGAATTAAAGGAGTGGATGAATGAGAACTACTTGTCTTTAAATACAGATAAAACAGAGATGTTAATTGTTGGAGGGAATGACGCTGATCATAACAATACTTTGTCATCATTTAATTCAGTTGGAATCCCAATTAATTTTACTGAATCAGCTCACAATCTAGGAGTTATCTTTGACTGTAGCATGTCATTTAAAGCACATATTACAAAGTTGTCCAAAACATGCTTCTTCCATCTTAAAAATGTTAGAAAATTAAGGCGCTTTCTAAATAAACAGGATTCTGAGAAATTAATTCATGCATTTATCTCTAGTAGGATTGACTACTGCAATGCGGTGTTCACTGGATGTTCAAACTGTTCTTTATACAGCCTCCAGTTAATACAAAATGCGGCTGCAAGAATTATTACAAGAACAAGCAAATACGAACACATAACTCCAGTTCTTAAATCCTTACACTGGCTCCCGGTTAAGTTTAGGGCAGATTTCAAAATCCTTCTTTTAACATATAAATCATTAAATGGCCGAGGTCCGGCTTACTTGTCTGAACTTATCATGACTTACAAACCAGAGCGCACATTAAGATCTCAAGATGCTGGTCTGCTTATGGTTCCAAGGATTAATAAAATAACAATAGGAGGTCGAGCTTTTAGTTACAGGGCCCCTAAACTGTGGAATGGTCTGCCTGCTACTATAAGAGATGCCCCTTAGGTCTCAGCTTTAAAATCAAGGCTGAAGACTCACTACTTCAGTTTAGCATATCCTGACTAGAGCTGCTGATTAACTGTACATACTGCATCTCTGTTGTCAGTCATTAGCACTAAAACATAAGTAACATGATAGTTATAATTTGTTACTAACCCTCACCTATTCTGTTTCTCTTCTCGGTACTCAAATGTGGCACTTGGTGCCACGGCCCACCTGCCAAGTTGTTTTGCCTGCCTAAAGTAAAGTCATCCCTGATGGAGGATCGCAGGAATCGTGGGAAAGAGGGGTCCTTTCATCGGATTGGCTGGCCCAGCACTGTTTCAGCCATGGAATGGCCAAATGGAGGAGGCAGCTTGATGGATGAGGTCTCCAGGAGTCTAAAATTATCCAAATCTTATTATGTTATATCATCTACTGTTAAATTCTGCTCCGTACTTCTAAAAAATTTTTATTTTTTATTTTTTATTGAGGATTTGTTCTGTTCTGTGTATTGTATTGTATTGACCCCCTTCTTTTGACACCCACTGCACGCCCAATCTACCTGGAAAGGGGTCTCTCTTTGAACTGCCTTTCCCAAGGTTTCTTCCATTTTTCCCTACTAGGTTTTTTTGGGAGTTTTTCCTTGTCTTCTTAGAGAGTCAAGGCTGGGGGGCTGTCAAGAGGCAGGGCCTGTTAAAGCCCATTGCGGCACTTCCTGTGTGATTTTGGGCTATACAAAAATAAACTGTATTGTATTGTATTGTACTGTATGTGCTGTCTTCTGCCTGCTTGCCCATGTGATTTCATTTTAGTTGGATATGTCTTCATCTGGGGAGCGCTCCCATTCACACCAACTCTTCACCTGGTGAACCTTCAAACTAGAAGGACAAAACTTTACATTTCATTTTGAGGGCTGTTCATTGTGTTTTCAGTGTCACACACCATCGTCATCTGCCCCTGCTGTGCTGGGTTGTGTTGGACTTTATTGTGAGTGTTAAATGTTTACTGAGTAGTGTCTGTTGTTTCGTTTGGTTTCATGTATGTAAATAATTATTGCCAGCAGGGAATTGGGGAGGGCTTTTGCATATGCATTGTTTATTTAACAATTGTTGTTTTCCTTATTTGTTGAATATATACTTCCACAAACATATATCCTGTTAAGGTAATTAGAGGCTATGCTTAGATGAAGTGTGGGAAAACACACTTGTGTGCCTGTAATAGACTGTCATCCTCCCTAAGGCCTGCTCATGCACTGTTCCTATAAATAACATAACTTCCCATGATTTTCAAGTGTGTACAGGAAATGGTCATATATTCTTAATGCCTTTTTTTGGTATTTTCACTGTTTACATTGTGGCAGGCGGCCGGCGTCCATGCCCAGCCGGGACGCTCCTGCACACTATATTCTGGAGGAACAGCCCTGGACACTGAAATACCTCCCCATGGACGCTATTTGGCCGCCACCCTAGGGTGGAACAGTGCCTCGGTTTCCTGCAGGGCTCCCTGGGAATTGGAGTTGGGTGCAGCTCTGTTGGGTCCCGCAGGCAATCGCCAGGGGCTGCTGGGTTTGAGACTCCTGAGCCCATATGGGCAGCATATTCATCACACCCAGAAGTGCAGCTGGAACTCAGTGATCAAGCACCTGGAGCACTTCTGAATGAACTATAAAAGGAGCCAGCAACCACCACTCAGTGGCCAGAGTCGGGTGGGAGGAGGACAAAGCTTGGTGAGGAGTGGTGGTGGAAGAAAAGAGTGTGCTATACTGTTATTAGGACTGTGTTGTGGCTGGAGGGATTACGGGGAAGACATGCCCTCCAGCTGAAGAAAAATAAAAGTTTTATTTTTATACGTGCCTCCAGGTGAATCTGTGTCGGGTCGGGCGCAATATAGCGCCTTTTCTTACAACACCTTCATTAGTTTAATGTGTTTTTTCTTCTATCAGCCTTCAGCAAGATCATTTAGAGATTTGTCTTAATTCAAAGTGTGTTATATACTAAGTTTGTTTCTACTTTCATACATCATCTTTAAATTTAATTTTGTCTTGTTTGTCTAACTAAGGTTTTCCACTCACTAGTCCATGAAACATATTAACAGCTTTCATTAATTTGATTTTGCAGTTAGCTGCTGTATTTCTTTTAAGTTGCACATGATATCTCTTTTCCTGGGCGTTTTATGTTTGCGTTATCCCCCGTTTTTTAACAATTTACCTTCTCTAATAGTACAGCAACTGTGATTCCCATATCATAACCTTTGCAGTCAAATTCATACAATCTAACCAAACTTTGAAAATCAGTGTCACCTTATTTAGTAAAAAAAAACAGATGGCATAGATGCTTGACAAAGTTCCCTACTCTTGTGATGGTTTCGATCTGCATCTCGTGCGGCACTTTGAACATTTAAAAACCTGTACAGCAGTTGTCCTTTTGTCTCACTGCCTTGTCTCTCTTCTCCCCAAGGCATCCTCTGCAACTGTTTGGGGTCCTGCTCCCGAGGCGCGCCCCTATGAAGAGGAAGATTTTCTATTCTTTTAACTGGGAGATGGAACTGTCCCCTCTGACTACACATGGAGCTCGATTCACTCCTGAAAGAGACTTATGTTTGTTTGAAGTGTTTGAATAGCATCTCTAAAATCTCCTGTGTATCTGTGCAACTTTGTGACCCAAGCATGACAGCATATGTGGATTTCACTTTCACCAAACAACAAATCTTTTAATTCTCGTGGATACGCCTCTTCATTGGGAAGAAACACTACTTTTCCCTGATGGCAACATGAATTAGACAATCTAGAAGTCTCCGACTTAAAGTTTAAATCCAAACAATATATTCAATCTCTTTTCACTGTTCCGTTATTTCACAAAGTAATAATTTCCATTTGTTTGCACTAATGCATTCTTTACTATAATTTTTTTGAGACTTTCAAATTTTCGTACTTCCATTATCTCTAACCTACTCTGCATGTGTATCGCGCCAAAGTTTTTGAATTCTTTACAACATTCTACTTTGTCATCTACTCTTTGTCTTTTATTTCTGGCCTGGCTGTGGTTAAATTTCTTGGCACAAAGTCTCGTCTCATAGGACCTGAAAGTGTCTCTCTGAGAAAGTCACATCTCGTCTCTCTGAAAAAGTCTTGTCTCGTCCCAAGATTTTTTTATATTATAGATATTTTTGAGCAATTTGTTTTTTTTGATATTTGACTTTTTCTTTCTTTTGGATATAAGTTGTTTCTCTTTTTTAATTTGTACTATAGCTTAGTGAGATAAGGAAGAAGAATTTCTTCAATTTTGCATGGTAAGTTTGTCTGTTTGTCTTTCTAACTATCTTTATAATTTAACATTTGAAGTTTCTTTTCAGTATATTCTGTGTTAGTTAATTATTATATTGTTGCATTTAAAATAATTTGCTTTGGCTAGTATCTGTTAGTTTAGCGTTGTAACTCTATCCATCCATCCATTTTCCCACCCGCTGAATCCGAACACAGGGTCACGGGGGTCTGCTGGAGCCAATCCCAGCCAACACAGGGCACAAGGCAGGAACCAATCCCGGGCAGGGTGCCAAGCCACCGCAGGACACACACAAACACACCCACACACCAAGCACACACTAGGGCCAATTTAGAATCGCCAATCGACCAAACCTGCATGTCTTTGGACTGTGGGAGGAAACCGGAGCACCCGGAGGAAACCCACGCAGACATGGGGAGAACATGCAGACTCCACACAGGGAGGACCCGGGAAGCGAACCCAGGTACCCAGGTCTCCCAACTACAAGGCAGCAGCGCTACCACTGCGCCACCGTGCTGCCCGTTGTAACTCCTTATTTTCTAAATTATTACTAGATCTTTTTCTTGTTAATCTACTCTGCTATTCTCAGTGATATTTTTCAATGATTCATTAATTGTTGAATGAATTTGAATATTCTGTTGTGGTGTAAGTTTTGAAAAGGATTTTTTTTAATGTTTTTGATAATCTATTTTATCCAGTTCCAATGTCGCTTTGCAGGTTTAGTGCTGGCATTGCATTGGTTTCTAAGGGTCACTTTGTCAATGTAGCACATGAAAAAATGTATGACATAATAGATGCCAAAGTATTTAAGAAATCGGATCTGCCATTAACTTTAGCTTTTAAGTAAATTAAAAATCAAATCCAAGTCCTGGGAAATGTGAGGTGGCATTGCTAAGCAGAGTGCCATCTTTAACGTACATTTTTATCATATAACCTTAATATTAAAATTATTTTTTTCTTTAAGCTTTTTATTTCTTTATTGCAGAGCTCAGGTCAGTGATGTACTGTATATATTTTATCTTTTACATTTTATCCTTTCCTTGATCATTGACCTTGTATTTTTATCATTTGACTTGCTTTGAACCTCATGCCCCTTTCTTATTTTGAATACAATAATTAAATATTGTGTTCTTTATTTGAAATCCATTAATCTGACATATAGCCATGAACTCATTCTACTGATATCTGGAGATTTGTAAAATCTTGAAGGCAGATTAATCAGACTAGTAAGGCCACAGACATTCATATGAGCAGCTTTCCATGACCAGGTTATGTAAGTAGTGCATGAAATGCATGCAAAATGAACTCCTACACAAGCTGACAATATTAAACATGGAGCTATGCCTTGACGTGTGCTGTAACCCAGGTCACTGTTCTTCTTATTGAATTTCAGGACCACATTTAATCTTATTCATTCCACTAACATGCGTCTCATGACTGTTTGGCTCTTGAAGGAATGTAAAAGTGTGCAGGTCACTGTACTGTCAAAGGGCTCAAGGCAGTCAAAAGCAGACCTGCTCTTTTCTAAAGAAAAAAGATCTTGTGTTCTCAAGTTACAAGCAGAACAAATGTATGAGCATTCCCATTTGGGAGTAAAGACATGAAGGTTCCTTTTTTTAGCATATGACCCTTGGTAGCTTTCATTTATTTGACTTACACCAAAGCAGTCGAAAAATATTTCAATAAAAAGCACAAAGTATGACAACACTTCTGGGGATCTTTGAAAAATGTATTCTTATATAATATTTTTTTTAATATTCTGCATTACTGCTGAATTAATAGGCATTCATTCATTTTCTAGCCCAATGATTCATTTCAGGGATGAGTTGCTTGTAAATATATTTATAGTAATGAAGTGTATGTGTAACCTGTGCAGACCTGTACTTCTGGAGCTACAGTAAGATCTATTGTGTGTAAAAGTTAGGGATGAAATCCGGACTCCTAGTGATTTTGATAAAACAAAAGCAGGGGGTGCTCTCAAATAATACCTGAACACAAAGAGATACTATATACTCTAAGTCCAAAGGAAGAAGAAAAAAGGAATATTTATTAGAGAACAGGAAGATTGAATAGAAGGTTTGGAGATAATTATGGAATAATACAACACAGCAAAAGCTTCTCTCCATACACCTTGCTATACAATAACAGGTTGTGAAGAACTTAAATTAGCAGAAATTTTAAATTAATATGGTATTTAACAGGGAGCCAGTAAAGTTTACATAGAACCGGGGTAATGTGTTCTATGGAAGTGGTTCCAGTAATAAGTGGAGCAGCAGAATTCTGAACCAGCTGAAGCCTATGTAGAAGCTTGTGAGGAAGGCCAGCCAGTACAGAATTACAGTAATCAATACACGATGTTACCAGAGCATGTACGAGAATAGCAGTACTATTATGTGTGAGGTATAGACAGAGATGATTTAAATTGTTAAGATGAAAATATGGAGACTGGGTAATATTCTTAATATGAACTTTGAAAAATAGAGTGCTGTCGAGGATGACACCCAAGCTCTTAACCTGAGAGGATGGAGAAACTATAGAACAATCAATTGTTAAGGAAAAATTGTCAGGTTTGTTGAGCGTAGATTTAGTGCCAATGAGGAGAACCTCCATTTTATCATTATTGACTTTGAGAAAAGCAGAAGAGAACCAAGTTTTTATTTCAGAAAGGCAGTCAGAAAGGATGAGGGGATGAATACCAAATCTCCTAAAAGAGGGTCCAAAACAGAGCTTTGGGGATCACCACTAGTGACTGAGGTAGGCTGAGATCTAAATTCTTGAGTTGAACAAACTGTGTACGACTGGAGGGATATGATGAATACCAAGTGTAAGTAATATCACAGATTTCAATGGAGTCTAATCTATCTAACAAAATACTATGGGAGACTGTATCAAATGCTGCACTCTGATCAAGCAACACCAAAATGGTCAGAGGCCAGAGTCAGCGGCCATTAGCAAATCAAGTCTCTGTACTAGGGAAAGGATGGAAACCAGACTGAAACTGCTCAAATAGATCATTATCAGTAGGATACGTCTGTACCTGTGCTGCAACTGTTTTTTTTTCCAAGTATTTTAGATAAAAATGAAAGATTTGAAATTTGTCATAAATTGTTCAGATTATCATGGTCAGCACCTGGTTTCTTTAAATTAGGAGTTACAGCAGCCATCTTAAGAGCTGAACTAACTAAACCAGAAGAAAGTGATGCACTTACAATATTGGTTATTAATGAGACAAAAGAAGGCAGATAAGCTTTTAACAAATGAGTGGGATTTTGGATCTAAATGAGAAGAGGAAGATTTAGATTTTTTAATGAGATCAGAGATTTCAGAGACAGAAGGGAGTGTAAAGGACAAAAGAAAGAGAATTTGAGCAGGGCCTACCTGAGGCAAGGTTAAAAGTACTGTATTGTGTAGTGTATGTGCCGATGATGTCAGTTGTTTATGAATATTGCTACATTTTTTAATTAAACAATTTCATAAAAATATCAGTGCAGTGGACAAAAGGTGAGGTGCAACGGCATTAGGTGGCTGTAGAATCCTATTAACAGAAGAAAACAAAGCTCTTCAGTTCCCTTCACCTAATGTTCTGCATAGCAAGCAGATTTGGCAGCAGCCCTTATAAAAAAGTAAATGATCATGATTCATTTTTTTATGTTTAGCAAACCCTGTCTTAGCAGACAAATGTTCCAAACTACAGCCTTTAGATTTAAGCTGGCATAGCTCAGGGGTGTACTAAGGAGCAGGGCAGGTAAAAGAAACACACCGAGATTTTAAAGGAGCAAGACTGTCTTGTAGACTACGTAATCCATCATTGTAATAGGAAACCAGTTCATCGGTTTTGAAAAAATTGTCTTTATCAGGAGGTTATCAATTCCTCTGCAAAGAGTAGATATGTGGGTATTCTTAATGTTGCGAAATGAGGTTAGTATTTGAGAGTGGTAAGTTAACATTAAAGGATATTAACTTATGATCAGATATGGGCAGATCTGATTCAGTACAATTAAGAGGAGTTACACCAGTGCAACAAATAAATTAAAGAATGTGACCTTTGCAATGTGTAAAAAAATCAATATACTGCTCTACACCACAACTGTCAGGACAACACATAAAATCCATCACAAAAATGTTATTAACATTATCCATGTGTATATTCAAATCACCCACCCACAGGTGACATAGCACAAAGAGAAGTTAAAAAGCTTGAAGGTTCATCTAAAATATCCTTATTAGATTTGGGTGGTTGGTGAACAGTGGCTAGTAATGTAGGAATTGCCCCATTGATTTGTAGAACAATAGACTCAAACGAGGTGTATACAGGCAGAGCCACTGAAGGCACATTCCACTTATCATTGAAAATTACTGTGAGACCTCCCCACTCTACCAGAGGCCTGAGGCTGACAGGTATAGAAAAACCCTTGGGACACAGCCTGATTCAGATGTTAAAAGTCATTAGGCAGCTGCCAGGTTTTAACAGGACAATTAAAATTATACTTACGATCGCCAAAAAGATCACAAACTAACAGACCCTTACTTAGAAATTGGGTGTTAAGATGTATAAAAGTGATGCCATTAACAGTATGCCATCCTAGCAAGCTTAGGTAGCACTCTGTAATTGGCAGTCTGGCCAGATTTCCTTGAGCGCTGATGGTTAGAAGATCAAAAAATATCATATTGAGTTTGTGTCATTGAAACTGAAGTTCCACCGGGACCCACGATGGATCTATCTCCGACGAACACAATGAATGATGTCCAGATGCTGGGGGTAGCTCAGAGGAGTGGAAGCGTAGCTGGAAAAGTTCAGCTGCTGTGTACTGAATACTTCCTTGTTCATTGTTTCAGACTTTTGACATTAGCCCCTAGCATTTTAATATTTTTTGTCTATTTTGCTTCCTTCATTTTGTTTTTGAAAACATTTTTTTCTTTTGTGATCACTAAAGTGTTAGATTATTTAAGCTTTGTTTCTGGCAGTTTTCTGTTGTATTTTTTATCATAGCTTCTCCTTCTCCACTTAAGAAGGTTGCCCTTTGCTTTTCGTCTTTTGAACTCTTCACTTGCTACAGAGCACTAGCTGAGAGGATGACTCACCTGGAAAGTGCTGTGGGCCAGTGTAACACAATGGTTCTAACCCAGAGCAACATGAAAGCCAGCATACTGAACAGAACTGATGGAGCTCTAAGGTCTAAAATGCTGCCTTGAAAAGTCTTAGAAATGCTGATGTTTTGTCAGTTTTCTGAAACAAATATAACTACATTTTTCACAACACTTTTTCACCCTCAGGGTGTGGAAAATACTCCTTGCCTGTGTTATACAGACGAACTTACTTAAGATCATTGCTTTGTTATAATTCTTGGCCTTGCCATGGTGAACTGATCGGTAAATTGGCAGGCTCCCTTAAACTTGTTGTAATTAAGGACATCCACTAGGTGGAGACGTTGTTAACAGTGATCTTCACTCTTCTTTATTTACAGAGTATTTCCCTGACAATATTCAAAGAGACAGCAGATCTCAATTGCACTAGGACTTTTACAAAGGCTGAAGTCTTGCTTTCTGTAACAGACTTCAGGCTTCCTGCTTGTACACAATTGCACAATCCATCCAAGTTGTTATACTACTTCCTGACTAGTCATAGCCTTTTTCACAAAATTTGGAAGTGACACATCGACAGATTAGTTAGCCAGTAACTGATGGCATTTATTTCAACTCTGTCCTTTTACTTTCAATAATTGATTTTAGCAAAGTAAAAAATATTGCTGAAAAGCACTGCACAATGAAAGCATCAAAACATTTTTAATGAATGAATTCCTTTTAATTACCTAGTTAAGTTTGTTAACTTTCTTATGCTAGCATGCTTATAGTTTCAGGTAACCTATTTTTTATATTTAACATTAGATAGATCACTCATTCACTCATCAACAAAAAACACTATTTTCAGTTTTAAAAAGCTGAAATTTGGCACGATGGCACATCTAGGTCCATGTTCTTGAACCGGTGGTCCATGGAAATTTCCTGCCGGACCACGAAAAATTTCGTCCAAATCACATAGAGGCTACATGATTTGGGCATTGAATTGTTGCAGAGCGAGCAGGACACTGTATGTGAGGAGTAGAGACAAAGTGCGTGGCTGGCCAAAAAAGTGTCGACAACACAATTCTTATTTTATTGTGCTTGTGCGTATTGTTTTCTAATATTGTCTTGTGGTATTTCAGAAAACAAATTATTTCTTTTGTAAAATTTGAAACCCTACAAAATGGAGACAAAAAAAGTCAAACAGCAAAACCTTTTCACCTTCTTTAGTAGAGGGAAGGACAGTATTCAGGAGAAAAGTAGTACTACTGCTTCAAGTTTAAAAGAAACAAAGAAAAAGAAATATGTTGATACTTCGGAATATGCGATACAAACCAAAAAGAGAAAAGGAGATGTTGTTAGGCATTATGATAAGGAGTATTTAAAGACTGGTTTCATTGTAGCCCCTGGCAGTAAACTATCACCACGGCCTTTATGTGTAGTATGTTCCAAAATTCTGTCGAATCACGCTATGAAACCTTCCAGACTTGCTCGTCAATTGCATTCAAACCATAGAGATTTTACTGATAAGCCACTGGACTTTTTTGAAAGATTACGTAACCAGATGAAAATTCAGAAAAGTAAAATGAAAATGACTGCTTCAGGTATCTTATTTAGTTGTTCTTCGAATAGCTAAAATGAAAAAAACGCTTACTATTGGTGAGTAGTTAGTAAAGCCTTTCATCTTGAATGTCGTACGAGAAATTTTGGATCCTGAAGCCAGTACAAAGCTAGAGGCTATACCATGTTCGGACACCACCATTCAGAGGAGAATTGTTGATATGGCCATCAATATTGAAAAGCAAGTTGTAGAGGGAATAAAGAAATCGAGATGTTTTGCGATTCAACTTGATGAATCAACTGATGTGAGTAACCATGCTATCCTATGAGGTATAGTGAAGATGAAGACTTAAGGGAAGAACTTCTTTGTTGCCTTGACTTATCTGGACAGACCACTAGTTCAGAGATATTTAATGCTCTTGAGTATTTTCAAGGGCTTAGACTGAAGCAAATGCGTTGAAGTGTGTACAGAGGGTGCTGCGAGTATGACTGGACGTTGCTCAGGAGCAGTAGCGAAAATAAAGGAAGTCGTGCACCCAGAAGTTTTGTCCACTCACTGTATGATCCACCAGGAGCACCTAGCTGCAAAGAAGCTTTCTACTGAGCTGAACACTGTGATGAATGACGCAGAGAAGATCATTAATGAAACTCCAGGCTGTTCCCGATACTGTGTGAGAGTATGGATTCACACAACCAACATCTCCTTCATACAGAAGTGAGGTGGTTATTGAGAGGATGGGTTCTTGCACGCCTTTTCGAACTGGGGGAAGAAGTAAAGCAGTTTCTGTGAGAGTGAAAATCTGACCTAGTAGCAGAGGCGTAGCTAGGGTTTTCAGCTCCCGGGGACAACTGAAGATTTCGCGCCCCCTCCTGTTTGCCAAAATGCAATGGGGAAGGGAAAGAAAATTTTAAAATGGCACCCCCTGGATGCTGTGCCTGGGGACAGATGTCCCCCCTTGCCCCCCCCAGCTACGCCACTGCCTAGTAGATCCTTTGTTGAATGAGGAATGGATGACTAAACTTGCGTATATGGCGGACATATTTAGCTTTCTTAATGAACTTACTGAGGAATAAAATAGATGCTTTCAAAAAGAAGCTGGCTCTTTGGGATAGTCGCGTACAAGAGGAAGATACAGAAATGTATCCACTTTTGGGAGAATTTTTGATTGCTGCTGATGTCAACCCAAAAGTCATATTCAACAAAATAAGTCAGCATTTAAGGGCGTTAGCTAAAAACGTTAATAATTACTTCCTTGAAAATGAGGCTCCTTATAAAGGTAACCGCTGGATTAATAATCCCATTTTGGAAGATACTGTATAAAATCATGCACACTTGATCCTCATGAAAAAGAAAAGCTGATCGAGTTGTCTTCTGATGTCACTCTGGTTTCCAGAAATAAAATGCAATCATTGTCTCAATTTTGGATATCACTGGAAAAAGAATATCCATCTCTGAGTTATAAAGCTATCAAATTGTTAGTTGTTTTTTTGACTTTCTGTTTGTATTAAAAGACCTTATCAGTAATAAAAAGTAAACAGTGAAATCAAATGGATGTTAATGCAGCGCTTCATCTCTCAGAAACAACACTGCATCCACGTATAACAAATTTTCTAACAAAGAAGCAGCAGTAGATGTCACGTTAACTAAATATTGTAATTTTATAACATTAGATTTATTAAATAAAATACTATCTACATTGGTTTTTATTTCTGTCTTAGCTGTCAACCGGTCTGCAAAATATTTCTCCTATTTTCACCGGTCCGCAGGTGGAAAATAGGTTGAAGAACGCTGATCTAGATCAGTAGGTGTCCACAGAGAAAGAACATTTTGATATATCAATATTTTGGGGGTAACCACCCAACTGAAAACTAAATACCCCAAACAACTGTGATGGATTTGATTGAAATTTGGTGACACTAAAAAAAAGAACATTAGTCAACACATTTTTTTTATTTATCCTCTGTTTGGTCACAGCATTGACAGCAATTTCATGGAGAATTGTGGCTGTTGTGGTTTATACAAACGACGGCAGTCAGCAGAAGCGAAGTGCATGGAGGAAAGTTCAGTGAAGCTCAATGAAGATGCATTTAGTAAGTGCTTTCCAAGTGCTGTTGCTGTGAGCATAGTAAATTTCACACAACTGATTCAATCAGAAAGGTATTTAATAAAGATTACCCCCATCCTTCCTAGCAACCTTGTGCAAATGCCACTTTTGGGCCTACAATTCCCATCATCCAGTGTGATGCTCCAGATGATTTCATTAGCACTCTCAAAGTTTTAAATAAGAGCATCAATAAAAGCGGCATGTCATCAAAGGTTTCTCAAAAGCTACTGGATTACAATTTTGTTGTCTTGGTAAATTACAGCATTTATGTTCGAGCAGAGTTTCTCAGCATATATGGATTCAGGCCCAGTTTTACTATTTTATGTATCTTAATGACCCACAGACAGCATTTGAAGAGTGTGGGGGGCAGTGGTTCCCTTTCACGAATCGAGTACAATTAGAAGAGTGGGGCATAGGGCCTCTTCGTGCAATTAGCACAGTTTGAAACAGGGAAAAATATAAGCTAAAAATGCACAACGCAGCAATAATCTTAAGGAAGATGTAAACTTTATATTTGAAGTGCTTTGCTGCAAACATACATTATGTCTTATCTTATAACATTGTGTAGTCCTTCTTTTGTGCATCATCCGTATAGCTGCTGCTAAAACTCAAGCAAGGATGTTTTTGTTTAGAATTTGAAAACAGAAGTTTTTGTTCTTGTCTGCCATTGTTTTGGATAATTGGAAAAGCATTCAACCATTCACCACACCTCCCAGAAGAAGTAATATGGAAGGGTGAAATGTGCTAATTACCAAAAATTAAATCTTAATATCCTGTTAAATAAAATATAAAATTGTGGATGGAATATTCCTAATCCAAGAAATGTCATATTTTTTGGATTGGGTGGCCCTTGTTTTATATTACCTGTACAATGAAGTAAACTAGGTGACAAAAGTAACACAGTAGAAAGAAACACACCCAAAAAAAAGTAGATAAAATTATTCTTGGTAGCATTTTTTGAGATAGAGAAAAAGGTTTTAAAATAAAAGTGAAGGTCATCTGATTGTTCATCTCCACTGTATTTTTGACTGTGTCCTTTTACTTGAAGGCCACAATTTAATGGACACAGAATTAAGAATCGGACAATTTGACCAATTACTGCTTGTTCCCTGTTGGAGTCCTTCTCTAAGTGCTGCTACTTTTTATCACTTTGTTGCATGATTCATCCCTTATCCATTCATTGCAGGATTCCTCTAACTTGCTTACAGAAGTATATCAGGCTAGTTTCTTAGTTCTGAATCTACAATATGTCCTCTCCTCATGTTTAGTCTAGTTTGAGAAATAACTGGAGGTAGCATAAGACAAATAGCTTCTGGATATTGGTGACTAAAATAAATTTGTAGTGAATTCTGAAGAATCATTCTTAATAATTTAACCAACCATTTAAACTATTCACCTAAAATAGATTTTAACATTTCTTTTCCCTGTTTCAGTATTCAATCTTCCTTTTTTTCTGTCCCTTATTTGTTTTCTTTATTTCAGGAGCTACATCCAACCCATTCTAACAATACAGTAAGTTGCTATTGGATTTCTGTGCTAGATATGGATTATCCATAACAAACAACATGATCAAACACAAGGAGTCTCATAAGTGTACCTGGTACTAGAGCACCTCAAGCTGAGGGTCGATGATAAACTTTGTAGTGTGTGCACCTGACCCATGTACATATGTTTTAGACACTCTTGGCAAGAGAGGGACATAAACATCAACTGATCAAGACATGGTAGTTAGTTGGATTCAAAGCAAGGGACATAGCCTAGACAAACAAGCAGTTGGAATTTCCTGGGATGTCTGGTTGAGGCTTATATTTGAGGTCACATTGAGCTCACTCCTACCTCTGGGAGAACTTGTCTCATGTGCAAACTGATGTCGGGAAAACTGAGTCCGAATGGACACCATTCAAGATCTCAGTTGTGGAAGCGGCTGCTTAAAGCTTAAGTTGGCCCAGGCATCTTTTAGTGGAAAACCTTAGAACACGACGGTGCATGCCAGAGGTGAAAAAAGCAGTCTACATGGAAATGATTTCTGTGGGATCTCCTGACTGAGTTGAGAAGTACCGACAGGCTAAGAGGACTGCTGCAAAAGTGGTTGTTAAAGCAAAACCTGAAGCATGGGAGGAGCTTTGAGAGGTATGATCTTACCCATATTGTGTTAAGTAGGAATGGAGAGGTGCTGACCTTTTCTAGGGTAACTGTCGAGCAGTGGAAGGAACTCTTTGAGGAACTATTCCACCTGTCAGACATGCTCTCCTATTAGAAGGCAGCTTTGGGCACATCTGTTGTCGGGAATCCCACACTGTTGCCGAAATCAGTGGACTCAGTGGTGCTAGGGCTTTTGGGGATGGATGAGATCTAGCCAGAGATGTGGAAAGTACTAGATATTGCTGGGACAGGTTAGGTAATGTGTCTATTCAGTGTTGCATGGAAGGCAGTTAAAGTATCATAGGAGCGGCAGACTGGTGTGGTGCTCTCCATATTTAAGAAAGGTGACAAAATGGTGAGATTTAGCTACATAGGCATCACACTCCTCAGCCTCCCAGATAAGGTTTTTCTATGCCACGGTCCTGGAGAGAGTCTTCACCTGATGGATGATTCTAAAATAGCAGAAGAACAATGTGTATTCCGTCCTGGCTGGCCTACCTTGGAACCACAGACCAGCTGTTTTCTCTGGCTCAGTTGCTGAAGGGTGCATGGAAGTATGATAACCCAGTCTACATGTGTTTAGTAGATTTTGTAGGTCTGTATGTTTGGCAAAAGCATACGGCAGTATCCCTTGGCATGCACTGTGGAAGGTGTTGCAGGACTATGGAGTAACAGGGCCATTCTTGCATGCTAAATGTTTCCTATATGAAAACAGTGACAGCGGTGTCTGAATACTTGACATTGATTTAAATTAATTTACTGTGGGGATTGAGGCTATGCCTCATTATTGCCACTGCTTGTGTGATCAAAGTTCTGTGAGGCCACCTGTGATGTTTGAATGACAGCAGTTACCCCAACTTACCACAAGACCCAGTGTGTCGAGTCCTCTAAGTCAAAACCTTAAAAGAAAACAATAAAAACTACTGTACTTAAGAACATTTTTGTTAGGAAGATGCTCAGTAGGGCCGGAAAGGTCTTGAGGTCTCGAAATCCCTGCAGATTTTGTTTTTTTTCTCTGGCTAACTGGAATTTTTAAATTTTTTGTTCACCCTCACCAACTGACCTTATCATCAGAATGTCATTTAGAAAATTCTATATTTAAGAACTACACTTCTCTTAATATCTATCTGTAGTATTTATTTGTTGCATACTATTTATTGATCTATTATTCTTATCTAATTTTAATATGTTTTTATTTGATTGTAACTGTTTCTTTGACATCTTGTAAACCACTTTGAGATACATCCTTTGTATAAAAATGTGCTATAGAAATAAATGTAGTTGCTGTTATTATCATGGACAGGATATCAAGGTAGAGTATCTTGATATGTTGTTCATGAGTGATGGAAGAAGGGATAATGAGATTGACAGGCAGATTGGAGCGACAGCTCGCATTCTGTGTGCACTGTATTGGTCCATGGTGGTAAAGTGGGAGCTGAGTCTAAAGTCAAAACTCTCACTTTACCAGTCGATCTTTATCCCTGTCTTCAACTATGATCTTGAACTGTGAGTAATGACTGAAAAAATGAGATTGTGAATGCAATTAGAAGAAATTAAGTTTCTTCACAGGGTGGCTGGGCTGACACTCCATGTATAGGGTGAAAAACTCAGCGATTCAGGAGTAGCGTCGCTGCTCCTCCAGATTCAGGAAAGCCAGCTGAAGTGGTTTGGGCATGTCGTAAGGATGCGGTTCCCCATGGAACTGTTCCAAATGTCTCATTGGGCGAACACCCTGAAGCTGGCTTGGGAATGCTTGGGAATTCCACAGGAAGAGTTGGAATCTGTAACGGGTGACAGGGAAGTCTAGGCTGACCTGCTTGACCTGCTGCCGCCGTGACCATAATCAGGAAAAGCAGTTCTAGAAGATGAGATGAGATGATAGAATAAATTTAGTACAAGAACACTGAGTATTTGAAGGTGTGAGACAACAGATGCTGTTAAGTTAGCTAAAAGTTTGCATCTGTCTTCTTGTGCTGTAAACGGACGAGTGTTTTGAAAATATCTCCATATTAGGATGGAAAGGAAGATATTTTCATGTATTCTGTGAATATGAAACTTTAAAAACACTACTACTATATTGTACCTCAGATATTCCTAACAATTTTGAACAAATCACATAATAATACATTTTATTTATATAGCGCCTTTCCCATGCTCAAGGCGCTTACACATACTACATAATAACATAAAATAATCACTTTGAATTTGAACTGGATATGCAGTATCATTTTTTTACCACTTGTTATCAAATTGAAGAAAGACATCTCAACTTTGATATTTTCTTTTCCAGGCCAGCAAGAAATGAAAAACATGTAAACACCTGAAAAGTAAAGATCATCTCTGGAATTCAATCATTAATAATTTAGCTTAGCAAAGAGAATTCGTTGAAAACAAAACACACCTGAATGAAGCTTGTTTGTGTGTAGCGACATGACATTAGTTAAAGCAAAATTAGGATCCATGGTGTTCTTTATACCTTCTGCAATAGCCTTTGGAACTGGGTCATTTGGCCAGGACTTAATTTTAGTCCAAAATTTAGTTTGAATTTTTGGAAAGTAGCCCAGCTAATACTTATCTCACTCCTGATTCAGAATCCTGTGGCGCTAAAGGTTAAAGTAGTCTGTAGTGATAAGTCTGCTCCTTTTTACCCATATTGGACTGCAAAACCGTGTAATCTACAAAGCCTGCCATGACAGATTAGCCAAACATGACCTATTGGCAGACTTTTGGAAGATCTGTCAACTGGCCTTAGAACATTTGGGAAATTTTCTGGGTAATCTGCACTCTGTTCTTAGTGATAAACATGTTTCTGCTTAGTCTGCTATGACAATGACACTTGCTAGAACTTGATAACAGGGATCAGCTAATCAGATAGTTTCTGAAAATCCTATGCACTGTGCTGAAACTGCTTAAAACATTTCATAACCCTGCTGAATTGATCTTTTTTGAAGGTTTTAGCCATCCTTCAGGAAATGGAGTGCATCAAGGCATAGATGGTTAGAATGCTGGTTCCTTTAATTTATTTCAGGCTCTGACTATACATGCACAACATCATTTGTTCTTCATTCCTTGAAATATTGTACAGAGGATACAGTACTGGCCCTGGTTTGTCTACCCTGTACAGTATGTCTCTGTTGTGTTGAAAAGGATTGGCAAGTTAAGAGTGTAATATCCATGGCTGCCTGGCTGCCTTGTATAGATTTGCTTCACTGCCCCAAATTTTTTTTCATCATGCTCCTGGGGATATAGCTCAAGAGTCTGAAATATTATTAGGATTTTTTTATTTTTGCTTTTAATAAATAATGAACATATTTTCATGCATACCGTTGTCTGTTACTGCCTGGTGGCTACAGTCTTTAAAATGTTTCAGATTTTTGCTGCTGATGCATTTTCTTACAATAATAAATGTATTTCATTAGAACTATGATGTCTCATGTTTTTATTGCTGGTATGCTTTTCTCAGTAAAAGATGAATGGACACTTAGCTGTTCAGATGCATGTTATGATACCTCATTGCTACTGTCTAGGAAGTGTCTTGCAATTTTGCAGCAAACGAGTTTCTAACATAAAAATTAGTTTATTTTATTAATATATACTTGCTTGTTGTCTTATAGATTGAATAGTTTTTAATAAAAATAAATAAATAAATAAATCTACTGTAGTGTATACTTTATAAAGATCTAAAATCCTGATTTGAGAAACCCCTCTTTTACAGAACAGTACAGTATGAGGTTCTTCTACAAGTCTCTGGACTTTACATACAAAGTGTGAGACAATCATCCAGTCACTCTCAAAGCACTTCACTGGAGTCCTCAAAACTTCTAGACTGTTTCAGAACACATTCAGTCTGCAGCAGGTTTTTGCTACATATCTTCCCTCTCTGATGGCACACAATTTTACTTTCTTTATTGTACTTACATTCTGCCTGCTGATATGAATGCAAAAAGAACAAAACACAATCATTGGTTCACCCCAACGTTACAGTATTGTCCATTTTAATTTGGAGAAAGTCTGCAATTTTTATAGATTTAACTGTATAGAAATTTAGAAGTGTGCAGAAGTTATATAAAAGTATAAAGAGACTGTATTATTTCACCGTAATTAAGAAAAATCTTTCATTAATTTCATGAACAAAATTTTTCCAATATAGGATTGTGGAATGTAGGACATTAATCTAGCAACAACAGAAACGAGGTGGGAAAAAAGTTGACAACATGCAAACATGAAGTCATATTGGGCCAGGAGACAAACCAGAGTTCTCAGATCCTTCTAACACAAGGTGGACATGCAAATAACAAAAGGAACTGTTCATTCCTGCTAGGTAAAAACTTCAGTTTGTTTTTCTGCATATTAGGATGTTTTTCAAAGCTAACTTCATATGTGAAGAACACTTCCCTGAAGGGAATGGTGCTATGTCAAGCAATAGTTGTACGAAGAACCACAACACCCAATAAAGAACCATATAATGCCATTAAAGAAACAGGATTTTTAAGAGTGCATTTGGGAAGTAAAATGGAGTCCCATTCCTGTGAACAACAATTCTGGCTGTAGCACAACTGGTCCATCACTTAGACACACACTTCCTAATACTAGACTAAATTTAGAATTGCCAATTAGCTTAACATGTACATTTTTTTGATATGGGAGACAGAGAACTCAGAAAACCAACAAGGAAAACTCTACAGACAGTGATTAGCTGGGGTTAAACTCAGGTCTCTAGAGAATAATAGTAATCCCTGTTTCAATCTAATATAAATAAGATATTTTAATTTCACATCAGAAACCTAAGATGAAGTGACTCTAACTGTTGGGAAAATTGAAGTGTAACAAGATGAGTGAGTGCAGTAAGGCAGAGAGAGAGAGAGTTGTTGACAGTTGCCATGCCATTGATAGGTAAGGTTAACCAGAAGTGTGCAGGACATGACATCACCAAATCAAAAGCATAAAGCATTGTGCACTTCCTGCTTGTTCAAGGTTGTGTATACAATTTAAAACTTTTGTTTTAGTTTTATATTGATTACTGGTGATGGACTTTTTCTATGTTTTGACTATGTAACTTTGGTTTACATCTTGGCTTTGCTCACAAAGTACTACACTGACTACAGTCTATTGTTATGCCCCTTAACTACGATTTTGGTTTTTCATTTTGATCTTGTTTCCTTGACTTGTAATCTTCATGTTTTGACAAAGGCAAGTTTTAGTTTACTTATTATTTAGTTTCCACGTATGTTATCTTGTTCTCTGATGTCCCCTGCATTTTGTGGGTTGATCCCCAAGGGGTGGGGCTACCTGTCCATCACCATTAAGGCCCCGCCCCCAGCCAATAAAGGCAGCCTGAGATGTGAAGTTTTTTTTTTCATATTTCTTTTGAATGTGCTGTGATGGATGTTGGTGGTTCTTGTGAGTATTGTGATTTTCTTTGATATTTGCTTTAGTTCACAACTTTATGCTACTGTTTCCTGGATTATTCTTGTGGATTTTGATTTAGGACCCTCTGCTCAATGGCCTTTTAAGCAAATCCTTTTTTTATTATTTTTTGCTTCTTTGAACATTTTGTTATATTTTTTCATTTTCATTCAAAAAAAAATCCTCCCTTATAAAGATTTTTGTGGCCTTGCTCTATACAAGCCAGGGGTTGATGGTGATCCATTCCATTGTGGGGTAATTTGAGGGCATTTTGGAACATTATGAAATATATTTTTAAACTTTGATATTAAAATGCATTTCAGCCTGGTGTAGGCTGATGGCAACCACTCAAGAGGAAGCTGGGCTGCCTTTTGGTGCACCTTCTCTGGGCAGGTTGGCAGGATTCTGGGCTGATTCCCTGGCTGTTTTGAAGGCTTAAGACTATTTTGGCCACTTTGTGAGATTAATAACAACAATGAACTTGTTTGACAGCTGTGATTTTCAGACCGTGACATTACTCATCTGAAACCACTCTACTTCTTACTTGAGAAAAGCTTGGTTAGTTTTGTGTACCACCTGGTATTCTATCCCATGATCTTTTTGTGATGCTCCATTGCTCTCCAAGTCCAGAATGAAGACCCACTTATACTCTCTAGGTTTTTATTCCCTTTCCTTCATCCACAAGTCTCAAGATTCCTTGTTAATCACTCACATTTATAGTACTGATAATACTTTTATGTATGGTATATGAATTTAGTCTGTTAACCCAGAAATCTCTGTTTTGCTGTGTCTATTTTTGCCATGTTTATTCTGACTGCTTTCAGTCTACAAAGCTGTTTTACATAGAACCAGTTGATAAAATTTGTGAAGTATGCCTTCTTGCTCTAAATTGTGCTATAGCTATCAGGGCTGAAATTTACATTTTTACTTTAATTTGTACTGTATGCATTATTTTGTATATTTGATATTCTACTCTAGTTTAGTTGCTCTGTAAAGCACCTTGCACAAGCTTTTCAGATTATAATTATTTGTTAGTCATTAACAGAAGGCAACTAGTCCTGCAGATGAAGTAAATATAGATGTTATAAAAAAAGACTGAGTTGATCAAGAGTTTTGGATGGAAACTTACCTGTTCGTGTGAGAAGTTATTTTTCTAGTAGTGAAATGACACATTTAAATGTTTTTGTTTCATTAAGTTCACAATTGTACAGACTGCAGCTTATAATGCTATAAAAAACATACTGTAATGCATATTTTCAGTAAAAATAAAATACAGCTATTTTCATTTTATGTCCAGAAGACACTGCACAAAACAATTAATTCAGTAACAAGGCCAACACCAAGATATGACTGGATATTAAAAGCCAAGCAGAATATTGTTGTTGGTTCCATGAAATCCACTGCCCTTGTCATTAAATATTGAAACTGAAAATGAAGTGCAGAACAGACTGGAAGCATCAAATATTTAGATACACAGATGCATTAGAATGTGAAATTCAATGGCCAGAGAGTTTGGTAGGGGCAAATTTAATCCAAACATTTGCACATCAGATGCTTCAGTGGAGGTCGCTCCACCTGCCCACCTGCATTTGCATTTAGACGTGGCTCTTTAAAATTGTATTAAAACAATATCATCATAATAATTTAATAATAATTGCCGTATCAGCTTGAAATATTACACTTTGAATGCTAAAAAAAAATCAGTATTTTAATGCCATGTATTAATGAATTGTAAAACCATTGTGTTAAATTATACATACTGCAAGATGGTTTGTGTTAACTGTGATATAAAATCTGCATTATAATAGTAAGCAGTCTGCTTTTTTATTTTACTTTGTCAAACTTCAAACCATCCTTAGAGTTAAATCTCAAGTTAAATTAGGCCATGTTTATACATGGTAACAGAACTGAGAGCCTTGGCACACGCGTACAGTCCAAAAAGGGAACACTGACGTTAAACTCGACCAGAAGTCTGCTGCCTCCCCACTGAAGATGAGAGCGTGCACACAGTGGATGCCAGTTGCAGCAGCCATACAGTGCCTTCAGTATGCAGATGTCGTCACATTTTTCACATTTTGTTGTGTTGCAGCCTTCTGCTAAAATTACTTAAATTCATTTTCTGTCCACATGAAGCAACACTCAATTTTCCAGAATGACAAAGCAAATACAGAATTTTAGACATTTTTGTAAATTTATTAACAATAAAAAACAGAAATATCACATTGACACAGGTATTCAGAGCCCTTTTTATAACACTTGAAATTCTATTGATCATCATTGAGATGTTCCTACACCTTGTTTGGAGTACAACTGTGGTCAATTCAACTGACTGGATATGATTAGGAAAGGAACATGCCTGTCTCTTGAAGGCCTCACAGTTGACAATGTACATCAGAGTAAAAACCAAGGCATAGGGTCGAAGAAACTGCCTACAGAGCTTAGAGGCACGATTGTGTTGAGGCACAGATCTAGGGATGGCAACAAAAAATGACTGTAGCATTGAATATTTCCAAGAAAACAGTGGTCTCCAGTGGAAGAAGTATGGAACAACCACAACTCTTTCTAGAGCTTGCCTCATGGCCAAACTAACAAACTAGAGGAGAAAGGCCATGGTAACAGAGGTGACTAAGAACCTGATATTCACTCTGGCTAACCTCCAGAGAATCCTGGAGGTGGAGATGGGAGAAAGTTTCAGAAGGACGATCACCGCTGCAACACTCCTCTGATAAAGGCTTTATGACAGAGTGGCCTCTATTCAGTAAAAGAAATAAATGGAAGCCAGATTGGAGTGTGCAAAAAAACACTTAAAGGTCTTTCAGACTGTGAGATGGAAAAAAAAAGATTTTCTGGTCTAATGAAACCAAGATTAGCATCATGGCTGGAGGTAACCAGGCTCTACTCACTACCTGTGCAATACCGTTTTAACAGTGAAGCATGGCAGTAGCAGCATCATGCTCATGCTGTGGGTTTGTTTTTCAGTAAAAGTGACTGAGAGACTAGAGTTGATGGCCAAGCTAAATGGAGCAAAGTACAGAGATATCCTTAATGTGAACATGCTGCAGAACATGCTGGACCTGAAACTAAGCACAAGGCAAAGACAATACAGAAGTGGCTTAGTGACAACTTTTGGAATGTCCTACTAGGCTAAGTGAAATCCCAGTCTCTCTAGAGAGACCTGAAAATAGCTGTCAACTGACTGTTTCCAGCCAACCTGACAGAACTTGAGTGGATCTGAAAAGAAGATTGGCAGAAAGTCCTCAGTTTCAGATGTGCCAAGCTTGTCACATCATACCCAAGAAAAGTACAGGCAGGAATCACTCTGAATACTTGTGTCAATGTAATATTTCAGGTCTTTATTTTTAATAAGTTTGCAAGCATTTCTAAACTTGTTTTTTGCCTTGTCATTCTGAGGTGCTGAGTACTGTTTCTTGAGGCAACACATGACTTAAATGATATAGCAGAAGGCTGGCACGTAACAAAATGTGAAAAAGTAAAGGA
The DNA here is from genome assembly GCF_900747795.2 of Erpetoichthys calabaricus. Taxonomy (NCBI): domain Eukaryota; kingdom Metazoa; phylum Chordata; class Cladistia; order Polypteriformes; family Polypteridae; genus Erpetoichthys; species Erpetoichthys calabaricus. Next base: position 226,465,294 of record NC_041394.2, read on the forward strand.
GTCTGATCAGCACAATTTAGATGAACAGTATTATAGCACTATCAGGTTCTTGACCTCACACACTGCTAATCCAGGTTTCAGGCCTTATTCCAGTTCTTCTCTTAAAATGCTTGTTGACAATATTGTGACAATTTCAACCATTATGACTTTGTGTGAGGCCCCGTACCCCCCACGTACCTTGCAATGGTTCTACCATTGAGCATCGAGAATCAATCCAGTTAAGTCCATCCAAAAATTACAGTTCATATATATGAATAATTATTATTTCTGTGATCCCATTTTTATTGAAATATTAAGGAAACACTTTAAAGGGGAACATAAGCCATTCAGGGAGGAATTACAATAAAGTAAGAAGGAAATGGAAAGTAGAAGTAGAAGGAACCACCAAGGACCTTCCAAGTCACAAACAAAACACAACTCCAATCCCAGTGACAACTCTAGCCTCATTTCCTTCTCCCTGATCCCGGCTACGCAAAGGGAACCTAAAATTAAAATTCAACAAAAATCCCAGTTGTTTTCCATCCACCTTCTATCAGGACTTCTTACCATAAAATACTCCAATAAAATAAATGTCCAGCTCATCACATTTACTGTATCTCCACTTACAACTTCCAATGAATACCACCATTCCTGTTCATTTTCTATTTCTTATTCACCCCTAGGATTCCCACCCCCCCAATCCCAAATAATGAATTTCCAAACTTCCTGTACTTACCAAGTGTGCATATTTAGTCTACCCTACACACCATAATCCCAGGAAGGAAACTCACAAATCTGTGCCCATGCTTGTGCCCGTATGATCAGCCTCAGACACTTCAACTGTCGATCACCCTCTGGTTAGTCATTCTGGCCCGTCTCCCTTATTGAAATGGCTTCCCTAACATTTAATCATTTCTCCCTTAACTTGTAATTGCTCCGTCCTGGGTATGGCATTAATCTTCATCCAGCCCTGCAAGCAGGTCCTCCCACCTGCAGGGCAAACTTGGGGGTTGGTGGCAGGATTGGCACTCCAGGCACTGTAAACAAAACTCACACTGTTCAGTATGATGGTGAGGTGTCACCTGTTGCACGGCTGCACTTGGATCTCAGTCCTGGTGGTTCACCGTGTGGTAGGTGCGGCAGTGCGCTACAATTAGCACATGCACCCATCATCCTCCTCTTCCTCCTCTCTCATGCCCCGACCACATTGGTTCATGTTGTGCAGCACACATGCAGCTGCCTTACCGTTCCTCTCTAACAGAGTTCTCGTGACACCAACTTCTATTCTATCAAGGTAAGTACCACCTTGTGTAACTATTTACACCAACCTGTAAATCTTGTGGGCGGGTAAATACTTTCAGGTAGAGTCCCAAAAGTAGTGAGGTGCCAGAAGGGTTGTCCCTTTTAATTATCCCATAAAACAACTTAAAATCAGTTCTCGAGGACACAAAATAGAAACAAAATAATCAGCCTTCCTGGCTTCAGGAGAAGGTTTTGGCAGATCTGAAACAAGAAGCCCCATCCTTTCACCAAGTCCAGGACCAAATCAGGCGTCAATATCAGTAGGTGTCAGACCTTCAAAACCCTGCAGCTGGAAGGGGTGGGGTTATTTTACTTCAAGGGGCATCTTCCTCTGACGTGCATGTGTGGCAATTTCTAAATGGCTACACTCACACTTTACACACAGGGAAACACCATCACCATAGCACAACTAATAGAGGGCCTGAGGTCAGTTTGCATATATCTCATGTACCAATGGACCAGGACAAGGAAGGTGGATGTGCTTTAATTAAGTAATGTGTGGTTTACCTCTGCAGAGTCAGTCACTGAGTATTCATAAATGCAGAAAGAGGGATTAAGGTTTAGAATTAATACTGTAGAGTTTTTTATTTTGTTTTTTAATAGCACGACAGAAGCCATAGCAGCGAGCTATATAAAGTTAATTAAAAAATATTACAGTTATCCCGCTGGTAGGCTATAACGAGCAACTACCTTTGTGAACCATTGTAAATAATGCCCACCTCATCACACTTAATATCACATTTCATCACTATTCCTGGTATAAGACTTGTTAGGAGCAGGCTAAAATTTTTTACTACATAGTGCAGTAAGTAACTGAGATCTAAAGTGACCGTCTCACCCGTGAGTATTTTCATAGCAAAAGCATTCTGTTTGCCCACAGGCATACAGTAACTAATTAGTCTATAAAGCTTTTGATGCAACTGTGATAGCATATTTATTTCAAAGAACATTTGGTGCTAGAAAAAATGAATATACAGTGTCATTGAATGCTCTGTTCTGCGCTGGTTTTCCTCCCACATCTTGCATGTTCTGGTATTTGGCAATTCTAACATGGCTACTATGTGTGTGTGACTTTGCATTCGTGGTTATTCCTGCCTGGCAGTGGATGCAGCCAGGATAAGCTTTAGTCCTTTGAATTAGTAGGTGTGACCTGTACACAGCATAGCAGAGCCCTAACCCCCAGACACATTTGCACCACAACCCTCCCGGCTTCACATAAACTTATTTTTGTATGCAGTACTTTCCAACAGGTTTCTTCTTCCCAATCAGCATAACTTCTTGTCCTGTTTTCACTCCTCCCAGCCTAGCATTGTCCACTAACTCTGATTCTGCAAGTGAGGTGAAGCAGCTCCCTTTATGCCAGACCTGGGAGCACTTTTAGTGCCACAACATCGCATGGAGGATGCACATCCAGGTTAGGTGGAAGTTTCCCAAATTAAGGGATACCTGCTCTCGGCAGCTCCCTCTGTGGGCATCTACAACACCCTACTGGTCTACAGCCCCCAGAATGCCCTATTGGTATACACATGGGAGATCCAACAAAGGGAGGCTGCCACCTAGTGCATTGTGGGAGTATACAGCCTTTTTAGGCAGTCTACCCCTAGACCTTCTGGCCAGGCCAGGGTTCATCTATCTCATACAGAAAGCCATTCAACCCATGCCTTCTATTACAGGGGGTTAAAATATGTTTGGATCGAAACCTATGCAGTCTTTAATGCAGTTATTACGTTGTCATCTCCTAGATTTGTGAGGAGAAAAAAATGAAGGAACAATGAGATTAATTCAAATGCAACAGCTCTCAGTTTTTTTATTTCCAAAACAATACTGGTGCAACCCGCTACTGTAGTCTAACTTAAGATACATAAAACACAAGAGGAAGAAAGAAATCCCAGTGGTTGTCATTAAAAGTAGCATCAAGCCATTTACAATATCCTTTATAATGGCTCAGATATACCTTACCTGTCTCTAGCCCACCTTATTAATCTGTTTTGAATTTATTATTGGATAGAAGATTTATAGTATCAAGAATGCTGCATTCCATTTTACAATATATCATGCAGTTTTCAACAGATGGCATGAAAAATGTGCTTGCCACTAGCCATTTCTTGGTTTTACAATGTGTATTTTTGTACACTCTTTGCAGGCGCTATTCAAAGTAACCTTTGCACCTACTTGGGAATCATCAAAAGCTCTTGTCAGACATTTGGCAAAAGAGCAGGGCACATCCTGTCACTTTAATGAGAGCAGAGCACATGTGTGTGTGTGTGTGTGTGTGTGTCTGCAAGTGCCTTTTTAAAAAAGAACACAAAGAAACCAATGAAAGATATGTCCCCCATTAGGTCTTTGTTTTCTATACGGCGTGTAATAGCAATAAATTATCTGCCTTAATAAGTTATCTGCATTGCTTGGAGCAGTTTGTAAAGTCAGGTTTCCATTCTCCTTCACCATCTCTGTTGTCATTCCTTGTCTGCAATGCATATTTAATCAGCCCCATTACTCCGCTGACAGGACCCAAATGGTGCTGAGCTTAGATTTAAGACCTTTATTGGGTAACTGTTAGAAACTTTTTTTTTTTAAACTTCAGCTTTCTTAACTAGAATTAACATCATTTCTATCACAGTATGGAGGACGTTTGAAAAACTATTACAAAAGGCTTTAGGATTGGGGAAATGTTTCACAAACGTGAGACATGGTTAATTTTCTCAAAGTGTGGCTCCATTTTTGCTGCACTGATTCTTTCTTGTTCTGATTACTTCATTGTCATAATGCCATAGTTGAAGGCATCAATGCAAATGCACAAGAAAAAGACAACCGTATTCTTAATTCACCAATAATCCCCAAACAACAAAGATAAAACATTCAAACATATTCTTCTAGGTAGTACAGAAAGTCGAGCATTGTGGGTACGTGCTGTTATGAATTCAGATAATCCTGCTGTTTGTCAACATGAACCGATGAGTGAAAGAGAATGAGCACAGAGTAACGGGTTAGAGAAGATCATCAAGACTTTACCTTTCACTCTGAGTCAGTAGGGTGAAGACATCCTAGCCTTTTGAGGTTGGGCACTTCACTCTCTCTGCAGCTGCTTCTTCTCCTCCACAAAGACTCTGTCATATCATACAGTGATGGAGAAGGTCGACATATTTTCACAAAAGTACCTGCAGAGCATAATCATTGCTTCCAATGATTCTCAGGTGAATCATTTAGCCATAAAGGATGTGTTGACCTCCAGTGTTAGCGTTAGAAAGAAATGTAAGAACCAGAGTACCCAAAAAAAAAAATTCACCCAGAGAAGGTGAACTGGGCCAGAAGTCGCATGTCAGCTCCTGGGGCTTTGAGGCAGCAGTGCTATAAATGCTGGGCCACTGCGCTTCTCCAATTTAAAATCCTGCTCCACTTTGACTATCCCCACTTGCAATTATGGTTCATGTACAGTAGATTTTAGACATCTGCATGGTTTCAGTACATCTCTTTGAAAAGGAACATCTGAATATTAATCATCTTTACTAATGAAGCACACTGTATAATCAGTTACCAGAGGGGATCAGGCTCATGCGTGCTATACTTCTTATTATTTAGTTTATTTAAAATTTGCCAGTAATATCACACACTAGGATACAATAAGGAGAAAGAGAGTGATACTAACAAAAATGCAGATAAATGTCTTGTAAGATTGCAAAGAAAAGCAAGATCTTTATACCTGGCCTAATGAAAAGGAGCTAGAAATAACAAGAAAATGAATGAACATTCTGCGACATGGGAGACATTCTTTTTGGACACTTTTGGCTGTTATGATGTTTAAGGAACACTACAGAGTAGATCTTGAACTCATAAACAACCAAGGGGATACAAGCAAATAAAGAATGCTATTTTATTTAACAAAAATAAACACATACAAGGGTAGATGGAAGACACACAAAGTTGTAACAATACAGTAATTACACAAAATGTTAAAGATTAGAGCCAGTCTGGTCATATGGAGAGGCTGGTCTAACTGCCCAGTAGTACAAGACACACCAAAGCTCTCTTCATCTTTAGAGAACCACTCTGCTCATTCTTCCTCCTTGTCACACTCTTCTTCTGCACTTATTCCCAGTGATGTATTTTAAAATTGACCCCTGGAGTATTTCTGGGGGGATGATTAACATATAGAAGATTACACTAGCTGCCACCATCTATAAGTATGGGAAACTTGCTACATCAGGTTTTGCTTTGCCCAATGTCCTTCCATTCATTTATTCTCACAGTAGGTTCACAGAGATTCTTTTACTATTCTTCAGTTTGACATCCCTGTCTTTTAACATATTTCACCTCATCTTCTTTGTTGGTTTCCAGTCAAAACAATTCAATTCAGGTCCTGACCATGGTGAACGCTACACTGTGCTTTATCCATCCATCCATTTTCCAACCTGCTGAATCCAAACACAGGGTCATGGGGGTCTGCTGGAGCCAATCCCAGCCAACACAGGGCAGGAACCAATCCCGGGCAGGGTGCCAACCCACCGCAGGACACACACAAACACACTCATACACCAAGCACACACTAGGGACAATTTAGAATTGCCAATCCACCTAACCTGCATGTCTTTGGACTGTGGGAGGAAACTGGAGCGCCCGGAGGAAACCCACGTAGACACGGGGAGAACATGCAAACTCCACACAGGGAGGACCCGGGAAGCAAACCCAGGTCCCCAGGTCTCCCAACTGCTAGGCAGCAGCGCTACCCACTGCGCCACCATGCCGCCCACTGTGTTTTATGTGTTTTGAATTACTCTTTTTAAATTGCTAATTTTATGCATCTTGCTTTTGACCTGCCTGGTCATTATGGTTCTGCATTATCTACCTGCTTGTCTTTGGCTGTAGTCAGACTGTGGCATGAGTTTCTTGCCAAATGGATTTAGGGCAGTCCTCTGCTCTCCCGCTTAACCCCTCATCATGGAAATCAGTGTTAGTAGGGGAGGTCACCATGTTGACTGGGTGTCTGCCTCTGAAGTTTCAGTTGGGTGGAACACTATGAACAGCTTCATCTCAAGTTGGAATGAAATGTGGGATGGTTGCAAAGCTGCAGTGAGACAGCCACAATGCATTATTTGAGCTTAATTGCATTATTTTTTGTAAATCCATTTTAAATAGTGCTTTTTATTATTGTAAACATCACCTTGTTTTGATATTTAAAGTGGGTAGCAGGCAAAACTAATGCTCATTTTTCTTAATTGATTAATCACATTCAATGTGGAGTCTCATGAGTACATGAAATGAGTTTAGCACAACCCTCAGTTTGTTTAAGGTTAGGATGAGGGAAGTCGTGGAGTTACTGGGGTTCATCTGCTGCTAAATGAGGAGAACATGTTTACAGTACAAGACACTGACGGCTTGATAGCAGAAAAGGAGGTGGCTGCCTGTCTCCTCTTTCCTTCTGCTAGATGATCAAGATGGCACACGTGTACATGTCAATGTGCAGAGGTCTATTTAATGGCTGTAACTATCATTATTGACAGCTTCTATTATTTGCACAGCCATTGCCCACTGCTAGGTCTACAGTGAGATTCTTTATGGACTGCATTAACAGTAATTTTCTACAAAATAACTCTTCTCACTTGAGAGGTTTTTTTTTGTGCAGAGCAGTCTGTACCACTTCAAGCCACTTTCACGTGTCCATTACTATCAGACCACCATGTGCAGTTTTTCCATTATAATTTCAAACTGGGTTATATTTTCAATGCATTTTTCTGAAGGCTCCTGGAACTACCCAGAAGATTTCATTGGTTTTTGGTTCATCCTCAGCATGTGGGAATGGTGCCAAGTTGTCTCCAATGGTGTTGTGTAACTAAGTGATCTGAGAAGCTATCACTGTTAGTAAAAAAAAAAAAAAACACCTAATAAAACTTCAGAAGAACAATGAAAGTGCAGAAACATATCATTAGTTTAAAGATGGAGGCAAACACTTCTGGGAAATCAACACTCAACAGCAATACATTTACATTTATTCACTTAGAAGATGCTTTTATCCAAAGCTACTTACAAAAGACGTCAACAAAATCAAGTAAATGTCAGTCTGAGGACTGCTTAAGATCTGGTGTTACAGAAAAAGTGTACAAAAGTGATCATCACAAGTGAAGAGCTTTAATATATGAAGATCAATGCAAGGCTATGTAATCTTTCCTTAGTTACATGAACCTATTAAATCCCTGATTAATTAAACTGATACACAAAACAGGAGAGTCTTCAAATGCTTCTTAAACACAATGAAGGAGTCAGCAGTTAGGATGGAAGTGTATTGGATTGAGATTTGATGTCATTGCAGAGGTGACATCACCAGATTCCAGACATTCATTAGCAAAACTGAGTGGGCAAGAAGAAGCATAGGACTTCTTGACTGCCTAAATATAAACAGGTGCTAAGATGCTGACTACACTGTAAGCAAGCATTAAGGGTTTGAACTTAATACTGTATGTGGTGCTACAGGGAGCCTTTGGAGTGACCTGAAAAGAGGAGTGACATGTGCCTGTCTCAGCTGGTTGAACACCAGATATGCCGCTGCATTTTGAATCATCTGCAGTGGCTTAGTGTAACATGCAGGCACTCCTGCCAGTAGACAGTTGCAGTAATTCAGATGTGACAAGAGCAAAGCTTGGACCAGGAGTTATGCCATATATACTGACAGATATGGCCTGATTTTGTGTCTGCAAGACTGTAAGACAATGTACTTGTAATGTGGTCTGTGAAAGAGAGCTAGGTCATCGATCATCACCCGAAGGTCATGTACTGGCTTAACAGGTGTTACCAATAATGAGCCAACCTGAACAGGCAAGGGGTGTTGAATAGACAGGCTGGCTGGCATAACAAGAAGGTCCGTCTAGGTCAGGTTGAGCTGGAGATGGTGCTTATTCATCCTGGATGAATTATCAGTGAGACATGCTGAGAGTCCAGTGGATACCATGTGGTTGTTCCACTTGAGGGAATGACAGTTACAGCTTCATATCATCAGTCTAGCACTAGTATGAGAAACGATGGGACTAAATAACAGGGCCTATTGAGTTGGTGTTCAGAGAGAAGAAGAAATAGCCTAGCACTGATCCATGTAAAAGTGAGTACAACTACAAATTACTAATCATTAGAACCAAGCTAAGAGCACTTACTGGCTCTCATACAGCCACCTGAAAACCAGAAGTTACTTGCCTAGACCAGGAACTGAAAGCAGACGTTTAATCTCCTGACCAGATGCTGCAATTATTGAGGCTGTTAGCAAAACAAAGTGAGAGTGCGACAGTCGCAAAGCCAAGAGAAACTGGTCAGCAAAGCAACAAAAAAGAGCCACATTGACTAGCTTAATTAAGCACAGAAATATATAGTCAATAAATGTAGAAATTCAATGTAGCACTAAGCACAATTATAACTTTGCTTTGCAAAAGTTACTAATCGAATAACCCAACCTGAAAACTCTTACTACTCTCAATACAGACACCTGAAACTCAGAAGTTACTTACCCGTTACAGGAGAAACTGTGTTAACTGTTGGATTTGAAAGCCTTCATCAGCACAATAAATTGTATTTGCAGTAACATAAATAGATTGTAGAAATACAAATAATACAAACTAGCAGTGCAGCAGTGGGAGAAAGTTTAGATTAAAAGGTTTACGTAGACTTAAAATGACAGGACCAAGCATTACAGTAACTGGACACATAAAAAAGGAACAGGAGTAAGTGGGAACATCCAAAAGGCTTCACATATAAACACATACTGCACAAATTCTGTTTCTCTGTTCTTTATGCACAGCTTTGTTCTTCCAGCCAGGAACTTCAAATTTGGCACACATGGATTTGGTACCATAAATTAGATCTTTAATATATAATTTTGGTCTTGCTTTCTCTATGGTGTGGGCAGCTCAGAGCTCGAACAGTTGGCATGGAATGTTGCAGTGTGATCTCTAGACAGAAGAAACAGGGCCACAAAGCTTGTGGTGGCAAGCATGCCTTTCTCGATTTGAATCCAACCCAATATATTCATTTTTTTTCTTTATTCAAGCATTTTCTTCACTTTTTTTGGGGATATTTATTACAGTTTAGGATCTCTTACCAACTATCATAGGGCCAATTTCATGTCCTCTTGTAAAAGCAGAGGCAGGAAATCCAACTGCAAAAAAAATGAAAACTTTCAGCTGAAGTCAAAATCTATTCAGATGGACTGCTTTGGTGTTAATATAACAACAGTGAAACATTTTGAGAGTCCAGTGTTTTTAATTACTTATTTTTGTTCAAATACATCATATTGTTATTTCTACCTTGGTCTGGAGCTGGTAGACCACTCTGCACATCTTTATTAATAGTTATGTAGTTGTATCACTGGGAAAAACTGTGTTTTGGAAACACAAACCACGATTCACGATGAGACAAAATGATGTACACTTAGATAGAAGGTGTAATTCAGCAAGACAAAAAAATTGTTATCTAAATTAGTTGAGGAGATAAGTCTGTATCTATTGTTTTAGATGAGATTCTGCCTTGATGGTACAAAGCTTTGTGTGCTGATTACAGTGTCTTCCCAGCAGCATCAGTGCTCTCCTGCAGCCTGATGGGAATTGTAGTAACTGCATCTCCACAAGTTTGAATGTTGCTTCTGCCCCATTACAACCCGTCTTCCCATTACGCCATATAGCCTGTGTTTTAATTTGGACAAACAGCAATGAAAGATGGGTGAATAAACAGATAAGGAAATAGACAAGCAAACAGATTAAGATTTTATTTATATAGATACGTATGTACAACATTTTTTGAGTGATAATGATACAAGCATATTATATATTTTTATGAAAATTGGAGGGAAACTAAGGAATAGTACATCTTAGATTAGAGGCTATATAGAGTCTCTGTGTGATTTTCTTAAAACTGGATTTCTACTGTTGAGCATCAGGTTCCTTCTTTAAAGCTGAATGGCTGAAGGTTAATGACAGTCTGACCGAGGCATTTTCAGGGCACAGCAATTGGCCACAATCCTAAAGTGATGTGATAAGAGAGGATCCTAACTAGTGCCACAGATTCTCCTCAAATTACCCCTTCCATTTCAAATGGCTGCACTTCCTTGTAAGTCTGCCAGACATTTCCAATCAAACTTCTTCTCTTATGGGCAACTCTATGTTGCTCGCCCAGTTGAGTTTAAAGCAAATTTTACAGTGGTATCTTGAAATAAATAAAGTAAAAGAAATTAGTTATGCAAGTTAAGAATATATATGATACTGAAAAAAGTGTTGTAGGCCAATCTATGAGATTTAGCAGCAGGTATGCAGCGACTACCCAATATTTTAAGACATTGAAAACCTGAGTATCAAAAAATAACTCTTTCAGACATCTTCTCCTATAGTAGCAGGTTGCGGTAGAGAAAGACTGAATGTTAGATACTCGGGTTTCTTTGGATTACTTATATTGTTTTGATCAAAAGCAATAGCAATAGTTCTTTGACTTGAGTTTAAGAAACATTATTCTCTTGCCTGAGCCATGTTTGGATTATTTGATTGTGCACATAACCTGTATTGGTCACAATAAATCAAAAGGACAGCCATTGATAGCATCTACTGCAGATGTGTGTACTGATTACTGCTGTCCTACCAAGGTGGTCTTTGGCAACAAGAGAACAAGCTTGTTGCACCGACACATCCATCATTCTTGCTAGCACTTGAGATTCATTTCACATCTGTCTATCGGTTTCTGAAATGCCTGATGGCTTAATTCTAAAATATGAAGGCTGTCTCTTAGTGGCGAAATGATAAAAGCTTTTGTGATTTGTAGCAGTTTGTCACAGGAACAATAAATAAGCTGCAACACTTTCAAGACAAAGCAACGTGTGAGTTACTGAACACCAATCAGAGTCCAGGCTTCAGTTACAATGTCTGTAATCAAGATGAATAAGTGCTTACAAAGATTTGCCAGCGTCTCAAAGGTGCAGGATCCATGAAAAATGAAGCTGAAACCACAAAACAACCTACATTTAATGGCAGACATTGTGATGCTAGACACATTCCTGAAAATAAAAGATGAGCATGTTCAGGTAATAGACAGGATGGCCTCCCTTCTCCCAAAGATGCATGTGTCTGATTAACTGAAAATTCGAAATTTTCACCATGTGGCTCTGCCATGCAGTCAACTAGTGCCTTGTCCAGGGTTGTTCCACATCTCAGGCCCAGTGCTACTGGGATCACTATTGTCTGCCTTGAACCCTGAATCTACTGTGTGGGGTACAAAATGGACAGATGGATGAGTAAAAGTCACACCACAAGTTGCATCAGTTTCTATATTTCTCATAACTACCTAAGAGTTCACCTCCTTATCAGGACCTCTTGTTTTCATCTGATTTTGACTCCCTGGAATTGTCTCTGCTGTATTACACTGGGCTACTGCTTCTGTGGTTTCATGGGATTCCTCTTTTCCATAAGTCTTTATCCTCAAGATTTCTCCACTACCTCCTCATGTACATGAATGCCGCAGCATCATACCTATTACTGCTATTTTCATTTAATTTATAGCGTCATCTGTGGAGAAGTGTGTCATTGACTTGTTTGAATTGTGAGGTGTTAATGACAATTTATTAAAAAATTGACTAATAGAGATTGTTTTCCTCCTGACTCCATAATGTCATAAACAGGTTTTGAAAATGCTTTCTAAGTGGTTCAAGCATCTGGGAGCCAGCATATTGTAAATCTCCATCACATCTTCAACAGTCAGAAATTAGTCTTACCGAGCCAATGAACATTGTAACTTGTTTTAATTTGATCAGTGTCTTAGTACCACACCCCTAATAGACTAATAAGTAATCTCAAATTTTAAAATTAGTTTGACGCCGGAAGGCACCCAAATTAAAACCTACAGTTCTTATTCAAACTCTCATTTCTCTTTCCAAACTAAAACTTTATTATTGGCCATTCATTTTTCATCCCACCAGAAGCTGGTTTTGACCTTCAGTGCCTCCGATCAGCTTCCCCTTGAGAAGGCCATTGGTTCTTCTTGTATGTAATTTAAAAGATATCCTCTTTGTAAACCTCAAAATGAGTTCAGCATAACTCATACTGATCCTGCCATCTGCACATCACATTTGGCATGCTAATGGAAAAACCAATGGGCCTCCATGCCTAAACTGCACAAATCATCTGCATTTTTATGAATCATTCATTGAGGACATGTCAGTGTTTTTTGCCCTTTGTGGTCTGTGCAGGATATTAGAAGGTTCTGAGGCATTTTGTGATTCCTCTCTTCTTCCTTCATTTACAACTTCAAACTGTCTTGTGTTCTTTCTTTTTAGAATATAAGAACATAAGAAACTTGACAAAGAGCAGACCATTCAGTCCATCAAGTGTGTTTGTTTAGCTAATGGCTGATTTTTCTCTCTTTGGTCTCCACTGACCTGTTTGTCCCCTCTGCACATTTCTCACCTCTCCTGAAGTGATTTCTGCTCTGTGTTCTTTATTGTGTCAATCAGTTTCTCAACCTCTGAACATCTGGAGTGATGATTTCTCCTCTTTTCACTCTTCCTTTTTGTGGGACATCACTTTTAAAAACATTCATTTGTGTTCCAAAAAGCTTGGTCGTCAATTTATTCAATTCATCTTTGCTAGATACCCTTTGAAGTTTCCTTAGCCCCTCACTGTTACTCATACTCCCCTAAAGAACGTGGAACTTTCTTAAACAAGCTTGGTCTCTGTCCTGTTTTTAGTCTGCTGTGGTCACTTGTCTTTTGTAATGGAATTTTTCCTTTCTCTTTGTCCTTATGTCTTCAAAACAACCTAATGTTTATTTTTTTTTAATTTGGGTACAATTGCTGTTAAGCTTTTTTGATTGGATGGCGGACATCTCTGGATCTGGTTTACCATCACTTTTGTTTGACCTCCTACTACAGCCATGTCTAGTTAGAACACTCAATTAAACGACAGTGGAAACCTTGGCCATTTGGGATAAGACTCCTGAGATGGTTACCTGAGTGGGGGACAGAGGCTCATGAGAGATCTGTATTTTCAGATCGCTATTCTTCTTCCTCTCTGCTTTATTTCCATCCTTGCTCTGAACAAGGCCACCTTTCTTTGATTTTTTTTTGGGGTCTGTTTGTTGGCTTCTTCATTCCTTGACACTCTTAAGATTTATTTTATTCTAGGATCTTGATTTGGGGGTGGGTGTAGCGATTTATCTGTGTTAGTTCTGGATGCTGGTTGTTGGCTTTGAGGTCTGCATCATTTGAACACCATTATTTTATTATTAGGTTGTCTTTTGCTTTCTTACAGTGTTTTTGCACTTCTACTGTAATAGTTATTGGCGTGTTTATTTTGAATTTCTTTTTCAGATTGTTAAAAATAAATTGAAAAAACAAATTTGACAAATTAAATGCCACATCTTCCTGTTTTGTTTTGTTTTTTACCTTTTGTATGCTTTTGCAGCTCCATTATATTGTGTTATCTTACACATAATGCTGGGGCTCTTTCTTTCTTTCTTTCTTTTCATATTGTTCACCACCTCCTTATATCATAAGGCATTAATAGGGTGCATTAATAATGTAAATGCACTGGTCCTTAAAGTTTGATTGGACTTATCTTATTAAATCCCTTTTGAGGCTTTAGGAGTGCATTTTTTACAAATATACTCATAAATTTACACAAATTTCATGAATAAGACCCATTAAGGCTGTAATTTATATGATGTCTGTTGATATTTCTTCCTCTTTTTGCTTTATTAGTATACACATTTTCTTTCTTTCTTTCTTTCTTTCTTTCTTTCTTTCTTTCTTTCTTTCTTTCTTTCTTTCTTTCTTTCTTACTGCATTCTCTCCCTGAAGACCTGATCTGCATCTCATAGGACTAATTTATTTCATTCTCTTTTCCCTTTTCCGCCTCGTTCTGTGAATTGTGTGACATTTGGCAGTAGGCAGAGTGCAAGACATCAGGTTAAGCAGCTTGAATCTGAAATGGCAGAAATAAAATAAACATCCATATGTAGCACTGGAACAACTCAAGCTTCACCTCCAAGTCGAAGGCAGTCAGAAATCAAGGCTAAGCACCATTAACAGCTAGTAGACTTGAGAGAAATAGCAAGCAGTTGCAACATGGAGTAATTCAAATTTTTCATGACAACTCTGCGATCACCACCTTTGAACTCAAGGTCTTGCTCAGAGTGCCAGCTTAGTGTCAGTCTTCACAATTTATTAGCACTCTTGTACTGAAAGTATGCTAAGGGAAGGTAAATAAATAAATGAATAGCCAGCACTATTCAAACTTTCTTCAACCATAAATTCCTCTTCCACTCCAGGGCTATCTTTGTTCATATAAGACCATGGGGGGTCTTGGGTGGGTGTTTTATTGGTAAATTGTAATGTACCTTTCTGTCAGCTCCTAAAGTCTATTTGGCACATGACTTTATTCAAGGTGACTTACAAAAACATTATACATACAATATAACTGAGTAACTAGAAAGTTTAAAGTTAACAAACAATGAAAATAGAAAGGCATGTGTAGCTTAGTGATGACAGGTTGGACCCTACGCCAAAATACAGCTGGCTAAGTTCTTGCTTTGTAAGCCTGAACAAGTCACTTAACTTTCCAGGGTGCTAATTGTGGGGGAAAAAGTATGGCTCAAACAAGCAAACATTCATTTTATAGTGTTTTTCTACAGTGATCACCATCTCATGGTATTATCCAAGTTTAGAGGTCTGATACAATTGGTCCCAAAGAGGGTCACTATAGCAAAATACTGAGATGGCCTGACCAGTCCATCCTATCCTTAACAACTTCTTCCGTTTCCTAGACTTTCCCAGGGTCAGCTAAGAGACGTAATCCTACAAGCATGTCCTGACTTTGCCACCAGGCCTTTTCCCAGTGGGCTATGCCTTGTACCCTTCCAGTGCAAAGCACTATAGCAGAATTCTAAATAAATGCCGAGAACACTTCTAATGGCTTTCCTCTATCTGGAAAAGCATATCTGCTAATCTGAGGTTCATTATTTTTTAATCCAATTCAATTTTATTGTCCCAAGGGAGAGAGCAGGTTTGCCAGTAGGTTTTATAAACAGACCACAGATTAAAATGAACACGTCAAAGAAGAACACAGCCATAAAACATAGTACAAATGAATAAAATATAGCAGTGAGCATAATACTTATGGTGAAACAATGCATTGAACAAAGTGGGAAGGGAGGGGAAGAGCATTTAGGACTGAAGCCAAGAAGCACGTCTTTACACAAAGAGTTGTGGGACTCTGGAATAAATTACTGAGACAGGTAGTTGAAGTGGAAACCTTAACACCTTTAAGAAGAATCTGGATGAGATATTGGGACAGTTTAGCTATTAGCTAAACAAACAAACTTGATGGAGTGAATGACGTCCTCTTGCTTATCAAATTTATTATTTCCTTATGTAACATATTAGACATAAAAATCAAACCAACATTTAGACATTACTAATACAAATGCTACTCGTTCATCCAATGATTTAAATCTGTGAGTGTTTATTAAAGTTGAGCTTATTTAGAAGATTAATGGCAGTTAGAATGAAAAAGCATTTGAACCGTTTGCTTTTTATCCCTGGAACCTTGAACCTGTGACCTCATGGCAACAACTGAAACTGAGAATGTAGTGGGTGAGTCCTGTCACTCTGCACTCTGCTTTCCATCATACTTGATTGTGAAACACATCTGTGAGATTTGACTGTTGACAATTTATAATATTTTTGCTCCATTTTATAATTTGATTTATTCTGTTTTTGTTGCTAACATAAAGATTTCTGAACTAGGCCAGAAGAACATAAGTAGAGACAGACTCAATGTGAGATTTGTAAAAGTATGACATATTGGGAAGACTCACATTAAATACACTCAGCTTCCCTTTTTTGCAGATGGCTTCTGCGTTTTCCTTAAATATCAGTTTTGAGTCTGTGTTTGTCCTCAGATATTAAAAACTTTCAACAATCTTCACTGCCTGGACTTTGATGATTGTTTCTTGTGGATGAATGGTGTTTCTCCTGAAATCAGTTATAAGTTCTTTAGTTTTTACAATGTTTAGGTATAGAAAAGACTCATCATGCCAGTTAACCAAATTCTTTACAAATGGACCATCACTGGTTTTATTCTTATTCATTAGGTTAACAATCACTGAGCCATCAGCAAATTTTAAGATGAACCCATTTCCAAATTATTATTGAGCTCCTCAACCTACTACACCAAGTGAGCGCCCAGCAACCTCATTATACACAAACCTCATTTCCACTATTTGTACTGACAATATCATTCATATGGTTAGGGCCTAACTCCTGTTTCACTACAACAGTTCACAATATTGTTTGTAAAATGGCTGCACCAGTTTATTGGTTAATCTCACGGTCATTTCTTCCCTCACCCGACAATATTTGGGGCAGCTGCTCTTACCTGATCAAAACAAGCCATTCTTTTACAGATGAGGACCACAACCTCAGGTTTGAAGGTGGTGATTCTCATCCCAAATGCATCACACTCAGCTGTGGACCATTTAACTGTGTACCAGAAATCACAGTCAGAAAAAGCTAAGAGGTCTTGATATCCTTTTCAAGGATAACATAACTAGGAGAGGAAACAAGATGCTGCATAGGAGTCCAGTGGCCACATTGAATAGATCCACACAATACAGGGACTCAACATCATGCTGTAGTGGTCCCTGACTCCCATACTTTTAAAGCACCTTCCAGAAGTTACTATTGGGTAAACACTCATCAACAAAATAAGTGTAGACAGGACTGGCAAGCTCTCATAACCTCTCAGACATCTCTGACAGAACAAAGAATTGATCCATTGTTCCATGGCCAGTACAACATCTGCATTGTTCCTCATTGATCATAGGGTTCAGTTGTTGGAAAGAGTTTCCTTTCCAGAACCCTTGCAGAGCCTTTCCCAGGGAAGTTTAAAAGTCTGACCTCTTAGTAATTGGAACACACCTTCTTTTTAGGAAGACGACCATTGCCCCAAGGCAATGTTTTCACCAACCATGCAACATTGAAGGGATGTGTTAGTCAAAAAAACCTCCATAACATTCTTTGCTTTCATTCTCATTCTCATTTCTGGTTGGATCTTATGTACACCTGTAGCCTTGTCCCAATGAAGAATTTTATTCACTTTAGCAGCATCAGCCCCAGAGATAAATCCAAATCCGAACAATGTTTCTGGTTCTACATTTTAAGAGTAAAGACAATGGCTAGAAAACACTCCATTTCCTATTTAAAGTTATGCCGACACCCAGTTTATTTTAAATCAGCTGAGAGAAGGATCTTTTGTCCAGCACAGTGGACTTTGTGTTTCAGTCATTTCAATTTCATGGTAACTTATCATCCGGGGAACAGGAATGGAAAAGATGTTGCCTTGGTGTTAAAATCTGATCCAGACATTCCAGACAAATAACAAAGCACACACAATTAGTTAAACAAATTACTAGATCCAACCTATAAAATTCCACAGACTCATTGATTACTGAAAAAAGTATTGTGTTGCAAGAATTTAAGGTTGAAGTACTTAGTTGGGACTATGAGATAAACATTTTGGTATAAATCAAACACAAGGACTGTGGCAATGGTATTTCATTTCGAATAATATATGTAAAGATAACCACAACTATCTCTTGGGGCAGCATGGTGGCATATTGGTAGTTCTGCTGCCTCGCAGTAAGAAGACCAAGGTTCTCCTTCTGGTTCTTGTGTGGAGTTTGCATGTTCTCCACATATCTGTATGGATTTCCTCCCACAGCCCACAGACATGCAGGTTACGTAGATTGGCAATACTAAATTGTCCCTATTGTGTGCTTGGGGTATGTGTGTTCACCATGAGATGGACTAGCATCCTATCCAGGGTTTGTTCCTGCCTTGTGCCCTTGTGCTTACTGAAGCCACGTTCAGGACAAAGCTGGTTAGAATATGATTTACTAGAAGAAAGTATGTCATGGTGTAAGAGTGAAAAATACTTCATGCTCTCCAGTTGGTTTGTTAAATCCACTGCCTGTTGCTACTTGACCATGGGAGTACAACCACTTTGATTTCATTACCGATTTCCTACATTCAAATTACAATGCAGTAACTATGGTAGCCGTTGACAGCTTTTCTGAGAGTCTCCATTTCATCCCTCTGAAGAAACTTCTCTCAACCAATATAACTTGCTGATGTGTTTTTGCCAGATGTTTTCAGAGTATATGGTTTTCCCTATCAATCATTTCAGCCAGAGGCCTTCAGTTTGTTTTTCATTTTTGACAGTCCTTCTGTTGCAAGGTGGACAGCACAATAAACATAACTGCAGGTTATCACCCTCAGTCAAATGGTCGGACTGAGTGAGTGAATTGTGACTTTGAGAAGTCCATTAAATGCGCAGTAAAGTATTTTCAGGATAGGTGGTGTGAGATTTTTTTTTTCGTTCTTTATTTCACCTTATACAATATCTTATATTAGGAATTTGTTAATTTTCACATACCCTTTGGTGTCAGCCATTGTACATTGCCCCTGGACCATTTGCAGGTTAAGGGCCTTGCTCAGGGGCCCCAGCAGGATCTCTTTTGGCAGTAACACCGATTCAAACCGGCAACCTTCCCAATACAGTGGAACCTCGGTTCACGACCATAATTCGTTCCAAAACTCTGGTCGTAAACCGAGTTGGTCGTGAACCAAAGCAATTTCTCCCATAGGATTGTATGTAAATACAATTAATCCGTTCCAGACCGTACGAACTGTATGTATATATATATATATATATATTTTAGTTTTTAAGCACAAATATAGTTAATTATACCATAGAATGCACAGCGTAATGGTAAACTAAATGTAAAAACATTGAATAACACTGAGAAAACCTTGAACAACAGAGAAAACTAACACTGCAATAGTTCGCGCTATAGTGCTAGGAACCGCTCGCTAAAAACACTTTTTTTAATAAGTTTTAAGCACAGGGGAAAAAATGAACATTTGAAAAATCCGTAATTTAATAAACCACCAAGAAAAGTAACATTGCCACAATGCAGGATACGAACTGATCACTGTATATAGAACTGAAAACAAAAACAAGCCTTCTCTACCTTATGCGTCCCTCTCTCTCGCTCTCGCTCTCTCTCTCGTGCCTGTGTGTGTGTGCATGCGTCTCTCTTTTGCGAGCCTGGAGCACCTGTGTGTGTGTCTCTCTAGAGCGCTCCTGTGTGTGTGTGTGTGTGTGTGTGTGTGTGTGTGTGTGTGTGTGTGTGTGTGTGTGTGTGTGTGTGCGCACGCGCCTCTCTCGCGCGTGCTCCTGTGTGTGTGCGCGGCTCTCTCTGTCTCGCGCTGCCTGTGTGTGTGCCTCTGTCTCTCGCGCTGCCTCTGTGTGTGTGTGTGTGTCACGCTCTCTCGCTCTCTCTCTTGCTTGCTGCACAGGAAATGCACAGGGAGAGACTGAACTTGAACAAAGCGAAAGGGAACCTGGCTTGTTCGTATACCGAGTGTGTGGTCGTGAACCGAGGCAAAAGTTTGGCGAACTTTTTGGTCGTAAACCGAGTTGTACGTGTACCGAGACGTTCGTGAACCGAGGTTCCACTTTACCAGCGCAGATCCTCAGCCTTAGAGCCACCACTCCATGCCATTGCTCAGATTCACCTGAAATATTTCATATCAATTTGAAGAAAAATGTCACAGTTTGAAAACCTGTTTTGGCTCTGGAACGATAATAGAATTTTGATGAATGACACTTTAGTACTTTTTGTCTGATGATTACTACGGTTAAACCCTCCAACTTGAAAAACAACTCACCACCCTAAGAAAAGGTTTCCTTCTGTTTTTATTTTCAGTCTTTGGGTCTCCCAGTTAGCTGCTTTAAACATCATAGCAGTTGCTGTTAAACACCCACTGCCTCCCAGAAGATTACCTGCAGTGGTCGATCTGGAAGAAAGATGAGCAGTGGGCTTCTGCACTACAGAGCTATCAAGCCATTTTGTTTGCACCTGGCAGAGCACACAGACACCTAGGTGCCTTTCCAAAGGGAATCTGCAGAGCAAGAGTGGGAGAAACCACTACTGCTCAAGAAATCTGTTCCTAGAGTCAGTTCTGTGTATACGTATATGTAGCTGGTATCTTTCTGTGTATTGCACAAGCTCCAGCTTTATTGCCAGGAACATAAATTCCATATCCTAAGAGCCATCTTCCTTTGCCAATGTCTTGCTTGTCACCAAATTGGCACTACAGCCATCCTTAATCCTGCACCATTTGGGTGAATTGCCTGGGTAACAGCCCCACGTGGCAGTTCTGATCTGATTGTTTGAACTGAGCTCAAGCAGACGAGGTAAGTCACACATCCATTGGGTGCTCACCAGAGAACACCACTGTCAGGTATAACTCAAGGTGTGGATATCAATATCCATGTTCTAGACAAGGTTCTCTTTTATTTAATATGAAATATCACAAGAGTCTTTTATGGATTATTCTTTATCTTGCTCATTCTTGTACACCAATGGTAAGGAATGGTTGGCAAAACCACTCCTCTTCTGACAATTTAGCTCTAAGGATTGCTGAGATACCAAAGCAGCCCCACCACACCTGAGTCACAATCACAGGAGTGGTCGTGCAAGTGTTTACGTATGTCTTTTACAGTAGGAACACAGGTAGTGTAGGTTGAGTGACTTGGCAAAGGGTCAGATGGGGCAACTGAAGTGGAAATGTTGAAGATTTTAATTTTTAATTAATAACTGCAAGGTGGGCACCTCATGCCTTTTGGGAAACATTCGTTCAAAACGAACCACTTGTGGACCTACTGTAAGTCTTTTTGTGCCTTTATTGGTTTGTCTGCTTAGAGACACCCAGTTGAGAGCTGAATGCCTACACATACTGGTGCTATTATATGTTAGCAAAGCGTGTTATGTGAAAGAAATGTGTGCGTTTCATCTTGTATTATTTTAAATAAATAGCCTGCTTTGGGTTTTTTTTTTAGAAAATATGCCAATGCAAGCTGGATAAAACAGCAAGAAGATCTTTAATGGTTTTTCTTCTAGATGCAGTGCCGAAAAGCACCTCCGCCACCATACACAAGCAAAAATAATAACAACTATACACAAATCTCTCCTCCACTCCTCCCACCAAGCGCTGTCCTGCTCCCTCCCAACTCCAGCTTGCCTGGTGAGTCTCCACCAGTCCTTTAAATAGTCTTTGACCTGGAAGTGCTTCTGTCCTTCTAGCCACGTGACTTGTCTGCACTTCTGGGCTATACGGGAAATATAAATTCTCGAGCCTCCCTGCAGTGTGTCCTGGTGGCACCCAGCATGGCTATGAAGCCAAATTCCATCTCCCATGGTGCCCTGCGGGAATCTGGAGTGCCGCTATGCTGCAGGGCATCTCCATCTGACGTTCTGGGGGAGGCAGTGTCCCTCTGTAACTGCTTTCCCCCATCTTTCTCCTTTTTGGGCGTCCCGGCCAGGTTGAACAGCCAGCCGTCCGCCACAGTTCCCCTCCGTCAGCTGAGCACAGTGGGGCGAAGCTTTCAGTCCCATGAGGATTGTCCTTGTCCAGGAGGAGCTGTCTGCTGTGAATGGGCCGTGACTGCAACCTGTGAAGTAAGAACAGGAGAACTGCTGGGAAATACTGTACACATGCTGTCGTTTTACGCATGCCTGACGCGATGTCTCAAGGTGTGGGCCAACCCAGATATCAGCACTACCCAGCTTATCCAAGTCACCCAATCCTTCCACCGGCCATTCAGTCAACGTCTCCCTATCCCTTGTAGGACGTGAGGTTACTTGGCAGCCGATATTAACTGATCGGGCTGACCCCTCACTCTGCGTCTCCTTTTCATTTATGGTACTGGTTTTACCAGTTTTTTAATTGGGGAAGCTCCTGCCCCAGAGGCCACAGGTACTCTTCTATCCTCCTTATCAGCGCTTTGGCCGTTGCTTCCAGTTCCTCCATTATTGTCTTCATGGAAGACACCACCTGTACAAAGTTCAGTACGGGCTAGATCAATTTCTCCTGTTCCCGCACGATGAAATCATTAGAACAATCAGCCGGAGACAGATTCGGGCAATCGTTAGCCACCCCTCCTGGCCGTGCACCGGCTAACATGCCTCTCACAGGCACATGCTCCATCGGGTCTCACAAGGACAGTTGGGAGTTGAAGTCCTGAGATTTAGCTGACAGCTGACTGCGATCTGCCTGCCTCAATTTGTCACCGGATCGTTCAGTCATGTCTCTGTCCTCTTTATCTTGCTCGATGTTAGTCGGTGCTGCGCTCACTTCCCCCTTCCCCTTCTCGGAGTCCGAGACCATCGGGCAACGGGTAAGATAACAGTCAGCATAACGGGGACCTTCTACTTCCCAGAAACCCTCAGGGCAGGTCATGTGGTCCATGCCAGACAGCCAGACGCATTCGTCTTCCACATATTGTGCGCTCTCGGCCCAGCCATCCTCGTCAAGGGGATTGTATTTGGCTCCTCGCTGAACCTCTGGGTGACCTTCTATGAGGTACGAGCATGGGACAAGGTTAACCACTTCTAGAAATTTTTCTATCCCTTCCCCGGCATGTACCTCATTCCGGACGTCGTCTTCCCGAGTTCTTTTTTCCCCTCGATCTTGGCCGCTCGCCATCTCTTCAATGATGGTGCTGATTGCAAAGGTGGAATATTTTCCAGCGTTGACCGTCTGCTTGGCCTTCTTCCTTCCCATCACGTCACGGTTTAAGAGTAGGTTCTCCACGGGCTCCGCTGTGTCGTGGCGCTGTCTCTCAGGTAGCGTCTTTGTTAAATGTTAAGGTTTCTGACCACAACAGACAGCCAGTATCCTGCCGACTGCTCCAATGTAAGATGCTAGAGCAGGGGTAGGCAATGTTGGTCCTGGTGAGCCGCCGTGGCTACAGGTTTTCATTCCAACCCAATTGCTTAATTAGAAACCAATCATTGCCAATCTCAGACCTTATTTAATTTTATGGCTTGTTAGTCTGTGCAATGTAAGGCTCTTATATCGTAGATTTTTTTCCTTTCCAAGGATATCATCCAAATGATTTGATGCCTAAAACAGATCATTTTCAGTCTGTCACATTTTTCTATTAAGTGTTTTATTAAATCAAACAGTGCATGATGAACACACACAGATGTAATTGGAAAAAAGCTAGCTGGAGAACTGCTGGCTGCTTTGTCTGTTACATCTTATTGCTAATAAGGAGCAATTAAAACACTGAATGCAGCAGTTTAAGATTGAAATAAGCAATTAAGGTTGAAGAACCTTAACAAGCGAGACCACTAAAATGAAGCGTCAAAATGTCACTTAAGCAATATGTGCTTCATCTCGTTAAGGAACTGGGTTGGAACAAAAACCTGCACATACTGTGGCTCTCCAGGACCGACATTGCCCACCCCTGCACTAGAGGTCACTGTTGCCTCTTTCAACCCAACAGACAGACACACTGCACACAGGGTAAAATCACCAAGAAGATCTTTAATGTTTTTTCTTCTAGATGCAGTACCCAAAAGCACTTCCGCCACAATACACAAGCAAAAATAATAACAACTATACACAAATCTCTCCTCCACTCCTCTCACCAAGCGCTGTCCTGCTCCCTCCCAACTCCAGCTTGCCTGGCGAGTCAGTCCTTTAAATAGTGTTTGACCCAGAAGTGCTTCTGTCCTTCTAGCCACGTGACTTCTCTGCACTTCTGGGTCAGATGGAGACTTGTGAATTTCATCAGCCCAGAAGTACTTCGGTGGTTCTGTCCCCATGACTCGGGAGTGCTTCCAGGATATACAGGAAATATAAATTCTTGAGCCTCCCTGCAGCATGTCCTGGTGACACCCACGGAACCCAGCAGGGCTGTGAAGCCGAACTCCAACTCCCATGGTGCCCTGTGAGAATCTGGGATGCCACTATGCTGCAGGGCATCTCCATCTGGCGTTTTGGGGGAGGCAGTGTCCCTTTGTAACTGCTTTCCCCCATCTTTCTCCTTTCTGGGTGTCCTGGCCGGATTGAGCAGCCAGCCATCCGCCACAATAGACAGACAGACAGACAGACAGACAGACAGACAGACAGACAGACAGACAGACAGACAGACACAGACACAGATAGATAGATAGATAGATAGATAGATAGATAGATAGATAGATAGATAGATAGATAGATAGATAGATAGATAGATAGATAGAAATTTGGCAAGCAAACTCAAACCAACGTCTTGGAGCTGTGAGGCAGCAGCTCCAGCCAGTGTGCCACTGGACCACACGCAAATCAACAGATTGACACAAGCAGTAAAGATTACCAATAGAACACCTTACATTAGTACCATAGATACTACACCGACAGTGGCTGAGTTAGCAGGGAATTCAAAGTGACATGTGAGCAGCAAAGCCCAGGAAACAGTCAAGGAAGAGTTCAAGCCAGCAAACATAAGAATGACAGTATATCACACAAATGATGCAGCACAGTGGTTAGAATGATTGGGTCACAGATCCAGTGCCCTGACTTTGAATCTTTTCCTGGTCATAGTCCACAGTGGAAAATTTGGCTTTTTATGGAAGCGCTTTAAATAAATAAATACATAAATAGGCAGATAAGTAGAAACAAAACATAACATTAGAACACTCTAGACGAGAACAGGCCATTCAGCCCAACAAAGCTCGCCAGTCCTATCCACTTATTTCTTCCAAAAAAAACATCAAGTTGAGTTTTGAAAGTCCCTAAAGTCTTACTGTCTACCACACTACTTGGTAGCTTATTCCAAGTGTCTATCGTTCTTTGTGTAAAGAAAAACTTCCTAATGTTTGTGCAATATTTACCTCTTTACAAGTTTCCAACTGTGTCCCCGTGTTCTTGATGAACTCATTTTAAAATAACATTCTTCATACACTGTACTAATTTCCTTCATAATTTTAAACACTTCAATTATGTCTCCAATTAATCTTCTTTTGTTTAAAATGTATAGGCTCAGCTCCTTTAATCTTTCCTCATAATTCAACCCCTGTAGCCCTGGAATGAGCCTAGTCACGCTTCTCTACTTCTAGTGTGGCTGTGTCCTTTTTGTAGACTGATGTAGAGCTTCTGTAAAAAGGCTGCTTCTTGCACAGCACTTGGAAGTACAGAGATGAGGTTGGAAAGCTGTTTTGGAGGAAGTACTGTAAGTACATCATAAAAAACTATAAAACAACACTGTTGTAAGCAGAAATAGGTGTTAGTTTTATATTTGTATATTGATGGGTTCTTCACTGGACTCTATAGTGACCCCCACCATGCAGTATAGTGATGTTCAAATCAGAGCATAATTAGTCTGTGAAGAATGTGGCTATTAAAATGGTTTGTCTGATTTGGTGGTTCTGCTTGGCATCTTCGGGCACCTGGTTCAGTCTCTAGCCTGGTAATTGTTGGTGTGGGGTTTGCATGTTGTCCCTATGTGCATTTGAGGTCTCCTCTTGGGGACTCCAGCAGGCAAGCTCAGTTCTTTGGTGACCATAAGCTGGTCTGGTGAGGGTGAGTGTGCCCTATGATAGACTGGCAGGCAGTGGGATTATGGGTTCATGAGCAAGTCAGTTCATCAGCCTGTGCTCCAATTAGAAAAAAAAAATGGAACCAATTATATTTCAAATGTTGTAAGTCACCTTGAATAAAGGTGTCAGCTAAGTAATAATAATGGAGTGCCACCTAAACCTGCAGAAAAAGGCAATTTTCATTTAGAAATGTGCTGTGTCATTCATCGCCATATCTTTGGTTTTCATTGGACTGAAGTCTAAAAAGACCTTGGCTACAGAGTTTCATGTGAACGTTTTCTGACTCCAGCAATTATCCATCTGGAAGTGTATTTAAGATAATTAATCCAGCCAATACTTTTGGGTGTTTTTATTTATTAAGTAGAGCACAATGTATCTAATAAAGTTAGCTTCAAAGACCACTTCTGCTGTTACAAAGTGATATCTTCTAAAGCCAGAAATTCAATACAAACAGCCACAGATTTGCACGTTAGCTCAGATCGGCAAGCATTAAAAATGTAATGGATTTTTTTCCCCTAGTATTTTATAAGATCAAAAGCAATTATTTATTTCAAATGAAATTGATCAAAAAGTTCTTACATTTTTAATTACATACAATTAAATCAGAAGTAACACCATCTATCTGTATTGTATATTTGCCATTAGGCTCATGCAAAATAAGTTTTTAAAAAGGATAATGGGAGTACAAAAAAAGCCTCAAATGACAGACTTGTATGAAATAATAATAATCTGCAAAATAAAAAAAAGAATTACATTCCCCTTATAAAATAGTCTAGTGCCAGCCTAAAGGATTTTTGTGCTCTAAGAAAGGCAACGTGCTGCGTCTTGCCTCATTGTTATCAGCAGGTTTCAGCCCTGCTTAATCAGAAAAAGACAAAAACCCCGTTCCATGAGGCCGTCGAGAATGGCAGTTTCATTAATGCGATCCGGTCGACGTTCACGTGGTGCGCCAGGGTGTATTCCTGTTTCTGGATGCCATGCAAAGCCAGCAAAATTGCATTATGTGTTGCTGCAAAAGTTCAATCATATTTCAGGCAGACACTGTTTCCAGTGGGCTGTGACCAGCATGACATGCACACTGGCCTCCACTGCCTACTCGACTGTCTGCTGCGCTGACACCTCCATCTCGCATCAAATTCAATTAGGCACTGAGCTGTTGGGAGAGGTGGCAGGCATGGAGCCATGACCCAGCAGCTTTGTTTCCAGGCACATGGCTGATTGCTTAGCATTTGTGGAAGGCTGGTGATGAGCAAATATGAGTGAAATGATGGAAAATCAGGAACCTTGATAAAACTGCTGCTCAATGGAAACACAAGCAGGGTTCTCTCCAATCCATAATTTCTCTTACAACCCCATTAAAAATGTGTTAATAAAGTTTGTAACACTAGAAAAAATTTTCATAAAACATTTATATTAGTTGGCAAGCAAATATGTGCATATTAATAAACCAAAAAGGGGAAAAAATATCAACAGACATTATATAAAGCGTAATTACAGCCTTGATGGGTCTTATTCATGAAATTTGTGTAAATTTATGAATATATTTGTAAAAATAGTATTAATAAAGCCTCAAAAGGAATTTAGTAAGATAAGTCCAATCAAACTTAAAGGACCAGTGCATTCACATTATTGCACACTATTAATGCCTTACAATATAAGGAGGTGATGAACAATATGAATAGAAAGAAAGAAAGAAAGAAAGAAAGAAAGAAAGAAAGAAAGAAAGAAAGAAAGAAAGAAAGATTTCAGATGTTGGAATACAGATTTTTTGATAAGGTGGGAAACACGGTGGCACAGTGGGTAGCGCTGCTGCCTCGCAGTTGGGAGATCTGGGGACCTGGGTTCGCTTCCTGGGTCCTCCCTGCGTGGAGTTTGCATGTTCTCCCCGTGTCTGCATGGGTTTCCTCCGGGTGCTCCAGTTTCCTCCCCCAGTCCAAAGACATGCAGGTTAGGTGGATTGGCGATTCTAAATTGGCCCTAGTGTGTGCTTGGTGTGTGCCAGCAGACCCCCGTGACCCTGTGTTCAGATTCAGCGGGTTGGAAAATGGATGGATGGATGGGAAACAGAAAAAAAACTTTGGTTTTCTGCATCAGAAATAAATGCTATTGCATTGACTCAGCTCTAACTCTTATGAAAAAGCCATCCAGCTCTCACAGCGCTATGTTGCATAAGAGTCCTGCCGTAACTGCTCTATAGAATTACACCATCATGCATCCCATCATGGCCACAACGTTGAGCTACACTTGGCTTCTTATGTGAGCTGCACATTGACAGAGTGATCTCCTTTTTCCTGTTCCTGTATGCATAGACACCTTGATATGTATGAGTCTGCAGTCTCTGACACCGATGACACTGTGTAGGATGGCAGTCTCATTAAATGACCACTTTACTATCCCCATGCTGTTGCCTGCCATATGCTCTTATAAAATTTCTTCACTTCACTGGCTTGTGTGGTTTCTCATAGAGCCATTGCTTGATCAAGTACTATGTACTGTAATTCTGTGAAGAGTTCTTTGCATTTGAAATTGGTTCCTTGGGCTTTGAAAATGTTCCTGTTACATGGAAAAACTGAACTCTTTAGCAGGATACTAACAGATCAAGAAAACAGTAACTCAGCCTGTATTATTGAATGCAGCAAAAGTCCTTTTAAAATCAGGAACCTACTGGTATTTCACATATTTGAAATGGCTAACAATGGAATCTATCGTTGTCTTCTTCTTCTTCTTTCGGCTGCTCCTGTTAGGGGTTGCCACAGCAGATCATTTTCTTCCATATCTTTCTGTCCTCTGTACCTTGTTCTTTTACACCCATCACCTGCATGTCCTCTCTCACTACATCCATAAACCTTCACTTAGGCCTTCCTCTTTTTCTCTTGCCTGGCAGCTCTATCCTTAGCTTCCTTCTCCCAATATACTCAGCATCTCTCCTCTGCACATGTCCAAACCAGTGCAATCTCTCCTCTCTGACTTTGTCTCCCAACTGCTCAACTTGAGCTGACCCTGTAATGTACTCATTTCTAATCCTGTCCATCTTCTCACACTCAATGCAAATCTTAGCATCTTTAGCTCTGCTACCTCCAGCTCTGTCTCCTGCTTTCTGGTTAGTGCCACCATCTCCAACCCATATAACACAGCTGGTCTCACTACTGTCCTGTAGCCCTTCCCTTTCACTCTTGCTGATAATTGCCTGTCACACCTTTTCTAGCGCTGCTATGTCCTTTTTGTAGCCTGGATACTAAAACTGTACACAGTACTCCAGATAAGGCCTCACTAGTGCATTATAAAGCCTGAGCATAACCTCCTTGGACTTGTACTCCACACATCGTACTATATAACCTAACATTCTTTTAACCTTAACTGTCTGCCAGTTGATAGCATAGAGTCCACGATGACTCCTAAATTCTTCTCATAAAGTGTACTCTTGATTTTCAGACATTCCATTGTGTAATACTTTACATTTACTGACATTAAATTTCATCTGTCACAAATCTGCCCAAGCCTGTATGTTGTCCATGTCCTTCTGCAATGATTTAGTTTACCCTTCTGTGGAAATCGATCAGCAACATGAGCAGTACGAAAGCACAGGAGAGCAGAAGAAGAAAAAGAAGATAAAGAAGAAGAAGAGAAATGGGTATGTTGCAGTGTCCCTGGTCAGAGGGTTATTTGCTCCCAGGCTATGATGTGTCCAGGCCATTTTGTTAGCGGGGTGTCTAAGATGTTAATTGACTCTCATTCTGTTTTTATCAGGTTGTGTCCTGCTACTTTGTGTGTGTGATTGTGTGCTGAAAGTCTTAATTTTGAGCAGACTTAATAAATTAATTTACTACATAATAAAATCTGTTGGTTTTTGTCAGTGCTCAGATATTACGATGAAAATATTGTAAGTTTGTCTTAATTTTTAGTGTAATTTTTCACTTAATTCTTTTAAAATATTTACATAATTTTAGGATTATTAATGGAAGAGCACTATAAAAACATATTTCAAGCTGAAATAACTTATTAATAAAAACCTTCCTCCAAACATACTTTCTACAAGTACTGTAAGTGGCCCACATGAACACTTACTTCCTATTGATGATTTACTATCTCTTGCAACATTTTCTGCTCTCAAAAATGATTTGTAAACAACTAAAATACCCTTCCTGCCTGTTGGACATTGACAAGTCCTCCTGCGCCTAAGCTCCTGGGCCCCTGTCGAGCCAGCATATCCTCCATGTGTTTGGGTGGCCTTTCTCTGGATGGTTCTATTCAATAAGGGAGCACACAAAAAGGCGAACTTCAAAAGGGCGACCTCAATTGGGCGCAGCGAATAAAGGCAAACGCAACAAAATTATTACAGAAAATTTATTAGATAAAATCTACTATTATTATCTATCTATCTAAATTATCTACGAACGCCTTTATTCACCGCGCACAATTGAGGTCACCCTTTTAAAGCTCGCCTTCTTGTGCGCGCACTTATTGAAGGATACCCTCTGGATGCTCTCCCTAACCCTAATCGTTTCACCTCCCAAGCACAGGTAGGTGTGTAACATTAACTGGCAGCATACGGTTATGCCCTGCAATGAACTGCTGCCCACTACAGTGCCAGTGCTGGTGCCTGCCCCTCATGACCAAGTAGTGCAATGAGTGGACTGAGAGGATGAATGTGACAGGCTTGTGTTACCTCAAATCTCTTGTTAGTGGGCATTGTGCTGAGATTTCTGCTGCTATCCATACAGTGACAATGACAGACCCTTAGATGCTTGACAGGCCTGCTGACTACTGGCAATGAAATTTAGGCAAAATGGACTAGCCTGCCGCATCATTTTTTCACTTTGATTTTCGGGGTGTTTTTGAATTTAGCCCTCTGTAGGTTGATAGTTTTCATTTCCATCAAACGATGTGGAATCCTTTCGTTCCTAACACATTACCCAGTCCATATTAGTATAGATATCCAGCAGGATTTTCTCCCATTGAAATCTGATGTGTTTTCAAAGTGTTCCTTTAATTTTTTTGAGCAGTTTATTTTTGGTATAGTTTAAAAAGAATACACAAAAATAAAATAATATGTCTTGGCCTAAGCAGATTATCTGCAAATAAGTATTTATTTTGAATTTTGCACAAAATAAAAGTGTCTAAACCGGAAAAAGTGGTTCAGATTCATTTTTCCAGTGATTGCTGTGAAGCCCCTTCTTGAATTCTGTGGATTGTAGCCTGACTTCATTTGGTGCCAAGCTATGTATTTCGAATGTGACAATGGCATTAAAAAGACTTGGTGAACAGTTGATCCGTCATTTGGTGCGGACACAGGTGTTCAAGCTGCTTTAAGCTTCTTTTAATTTGTGAAGGCAACAAAGAGCTTTGAAGCGGCAGAGACTTTAGGAAGGCGGATTTCTCACATGGCCCACTGCTGCTCAAATGTTTCATGTTTAATGTGTTAGACGTCAGAGCTGGTTATTATTAAAGATAAATTATACAGAAGTCAAAGACAGTGCTGGTCGAAAGTAGTGAAATGTGTGTTTTGAGACTAATAAATCAATTATGATAAAATTTTAAGGAACACCTAATTACATTTAAGTGTTTTATTTTTCTTTTTTACTTTTAAGAATTGTCACCAACCTCATGTTTTCACTGTTTAGGGCATTTGACCCCCTTGAGCTCAGAGGTGTGCAATAAAAAAAATCTTTTAAAAGTGCAGTAGGAGCCAGGGGCCAATGGAAGTGCTGGCATTGAAACAGGATGGGAAGGTCCATGGAGTTGGCAACAACAGCATTTACAGTATAAGCAGAGACTTGGAAACAGGTGCAGGAGAAGTGTATTTAAGGTGGAACCCTTGAGTAGTTCTTCACGCAAAGGATCTTGGGAATCTGCCACAAACTATCCAGTCTTGGACTTGAAGCAGAAACCTTGACAACTTTCCAAAAGTATCTCGATGAGATTTTGAGACAAGCTCACTATTAGCTAGTAAGAGGAGTTTGATGATGGACTAAACAGGCCCTTCTAACATTATTTTGTTTAATGATGGAGATGTGGGCTTGTGCATGATTGCTAGGAATTTACATTATTATTAATTTCCTCCTCGGTAAAGCAACACCGTGCAGAACAGTGCAAAGCAGTTCACAGATGGAGGCTATGGAGTGAGGGTCTCTACTAAACCAGGAGGAAGCAGCACCTGCTGTAGCTTTCAGAGTTTGGATAATGCTGGCCTGGTCAAATGTCATCAGGACCACTTGATAACCCCTGCCTTCAACCACTTTCCCAATCACCGAGTCATGTTATTGTTTACTCAGCTGGGCTTTTCCTCTTTTCTATTCTGCCTTCTAAAACAGAAGAAGTGTGAGATTTACATTCATAACAAATTTAGCAATATTCAGATTTTTGTTAGCGTTTTAAATTCATAACTCTCTTTTTTCTATTTGCCTTTGCTGTGAAGTTTGCTATCCTAATTGTGTAGTAATAATGACAATTAATAATCAGCAGAGTAGACATGGGGCAAATGACGTAGAATGCATAAGGGCCGTAGCTCCTTCAGATCACCAGAAAACAACAGCTTAAATAACCTAAATACTTGGAAAAGTGGAATGATAATTATAATAATGATGACGGAAATCTTAAAAACCAAGATAAAAACACAACATTATCTCCATGTAACACTCCACAAATTTAGCAAACCCAGTTTTGAATTATTTCATGTCAAGACTTTCACTACAGACACATGAGCCCAGGATAAAAAGCAACTTTTTCAGGTGGAGGTGCAGGATTCAGTTTATGGGCTCCATAAACATTCAATGGGGAAGCCCCTATCAGAAATACAAAAGAGAAAACTAAAATAGTGCTAATGGTAAATGACTGTTTTCTCGCTCAGCTTGTTTCAAGCCCACCACCTGGAGACACCTGTCTAGATCTCATCTTTTCAAACAATAAACACATAATAATAAAACAGAAACTATTTATACTTTAAAGAACAGTGATCACAACATGGTAAAACTTGAGATAATCTTTGAAAACCCAGAAATGGATACCAAAATGAAGACTTACAATTTGAGGAAAGTAGACTTATATTGATAAGGAAATATCTAGAAGATATAAAATGGGAAATGTTATAACTAGGGAATTAGAAATGATAGGTGGTATCATTTTAGAGAAAATCTGATTCAGGCACAAAATAAGTATCTTCCAAAAGCCAATAAAATAAAAAAGACTAAAGAAATTCCCAACATGGATACAAAATGGAAACATTAAAAAGGTGAGGACACCAGTTCAGGATGGACACCAGAAGAAGAGATTAAAAAATCATTCAAAAGGTCAAAATAAAAACCAAAAAAAAAATTCTAGTAAAGTGAAAACAAACAGTAAGGTAATTTTTTTAATACTTTTCCAGCAAAAAGATGATAAAAATGAATTCAAGAAACCTCAATGATGCACAAGTAGAAATTATTAATAGTGAAGAGGAAATCACAAAAGAACTAAATACATATTTCACTCAAGTAATTGTAAAAGAAGAAGGAAATGGAACACCTCATGCAGAAGTAAATACAGCCTCTGAGTTTACAGAACTAGAAGAGCCAGATGAGCTTCACACCCTTGACAAATTGAAGCCCCCAGAACTGATGGAATTTTACTAGTTGTACTGTGTGGATATTAGGGGGTGTCACAGACCCCAAACCCCGGACCACAACTCAAAGTTTTAGGCATCAGAGGTAGCCTTCGAAACTGGATATCAAGTTGGTTAACTGGCAGGTGACAAAGAGTACAGATAAGAGGAGAATTCTCTACGTGGGGTGATGTCATCAGTCTAGGGCTGTTACTTTTTCTGATTTATTTTAAAGATATGGAGTTTTGGTTTAGAGAATAAACTTGTAAAATTCACAGATTCACAAAATTTGGAGGAATGGCAGACACTGAGGAGTGAGCAAAAACAATTCAGGAAGACAGACATATTCCCTTCCAGCTCCAGTGATATCAGGGATGTTTACGGCAGTGGTGATGAGCTTTCTAGTAACACTGGTAGGAAACATTTTCCAATTGGTTACTGGTTGGAGCTTTCTTAATCAGAAACTGTGGGTTCATAGATCCATCAACGATGCTTTGAATGTTTGCACCCCAGTGTACAACTCTGGTCTTGCATTGGGTGACATGGAGGAATTCATGGCATCATCATAAAGGGTAAGATGGGCAGTGAAGCAGGTGAAACAATGATACAGGGATGGGGAGAAGGAACAGATGGAACAGCGGATGCTTGAGGCAAATTGTTAGGACAATAACTAAACTACAGGAGCAGACCTCCTACACTGGTGAACACAAGATGCTGTTCTAGCTGAGGAGTTAGACTTCTTGATACTAATGGTAGCAACAGCAGCCTTCCAGATAACATTTTTATGGCTAATGGAGCTCTTATCACACATCTAACTAAATCTAACCAACCTTTTTCTGTGTCTGAGCACAGTGTGAGAACTTTGATATGTGTGAACAACGGGGCATAACTGGTTGTGTGCTGAAGTTCTACCACTATATTTAACACAAAGATCTATCATTGTACCTGTCCCCAAGAACACCTCCCCATCCAGACCAAATAACTATTGGCCAGTAATTCTCACTCTGGGAGTTATGAAATGCTTTGACTGTCTGATAAAGGACCAAAGGCACTAAGTTTTAATTTCATTCATCAGTATCACATGCTGCCTTACGTAACGGGATTCATTTTTTAATAAGATCAACTCAGTTCTAAATGCTGATGTGTTGCTGATTGCTGAGCATTCTGTACTCATTCAGTTGTTCTTTTTTCTTTTTTGAATATTGTGATCTTCTGATTTATCATGGCAGTTCTCATAAGGTTCTATATAACATTTTGAGGAGTTTACTGGATGTTATCAGAAAATGAAAAAACAAATCCATCCATTTTTTAATCAAACCCATTCAATCAAAGTGTGGATCATGGGGGGATGGAGCCTATGACCACTGAGTGAGTAACTTCACCTGCCTGGTCTCTATTACAACAATTCTGTTCTATCTTTGTACTTGTAAATGGCAAAATCCAAACCTGGACGGGGTGCCAGTCTGTTGCATGACCCACTATCACAGACGTAATTTAGTGTCAGCAGCTAACATAATCAACGTGTGTTCAAAGGTGTGGATGGAAAGCCAGAGTACCTGGAGGAAAGCTCACACAAAAATAGCAGAAACCCCACAAAAAAACAATGACCAGGCGTGCCATTCACAACTTCTGATCTATGAGGCTCCAGGTGTAAACACTGTACTACCTAACATACCATCTTCTAAACTACTCTTTCCAGCAGAAGGTCATAGGAAGAAGGAGACTAGCAGGGCCCAACTTTGAGAAGGACGCCCAAGTGCCACACAGGGTTGTGCCAAGAATAGAAAAATATGACCTTATTATCTTGTCTGAAATGCAAGATCTTCATGGATTTAGCTGCACCACATGATAATTACATTAGAATCATGTGATATATTTGGCTTTGATAATATTAATAAAAAGTCACGGAAGTCTGTGTAAAAGAATATCTGCCTCTGTCTTTACTCAACTGTGCCTTGTGAAGGAAGTTGACAATTGGGATACCAACAGTCAGGAGGCATTTAGAATGATGGGAGGTTAATAACATCAAGTTAAGGCAAACAGTAAAGGCAAAGTACAAGACACTGGGGAGAATAAAGGGCCAAAGCAGATAAAGAAACCATAAGGACAGTTCAAATTTAAAGAGCACACTAAATAATTTAGTAGCCAAAACAGTTTTGGTCCAGTGCTGCCTACACACAGCCCTGTAATTGATTTACACAGTTTCAGGGAAGGGGGAAAGCCATGGCTGATTAATTACAACATGCTGTAACTTAACCTTGTCAAGCCTGCCTAATCTGAATTAGGGTCAAGCAGGACCAGAGTCTTTCCTTGCAACAATGAGGGCACAGCGGGAACAACCCGGGACATGGAGCCTGTCGTTCAGGGTCCACTCAATGACACACTCACACTTGACCAAATTAGAAATCTGCAGTTAACGTAACATACTCACCATTGCGGATGTAAACCCAGGAGACACAAGAAGAATGAGTAAACTCCACATGGACTGTGACCTGGACAAGATTCAAAGTCACAACACTGGATCTGTGACACATCATTTCTGATCACTCTGTTGCCGACTGTTATGTCTCACATCATTTGTGTGATATTCTGTCATTCTTATGTTTACTGGCTTGGACTCTTCTTTGAGTCTCTGTACTAGTGGACTATCTATCTATCTATCTATCTATCTTATAGTGCCTTTCATAACTGTCCATCTATTACACAGTGCCTTTCATATCTATCCATCTATCATATAGTGCCGTTCATATCTATCTATTTATCTATTATATAGTGCCGATCGTATCTATCATTTTTCGTATCTATCTATCATATAGTGTCTTTTGTATCTATCTATCTATCATATAGTGCCTTTCATATCTATCTATCAAATTATGCCTGACATATCTATCTATCATCTATGTATCTATCTATCATATAGTGCCTTTTGTATCTATTTTGGCGAGCGGCTGGGGATGCCTGGAAGGACCGGAGGAGGGATTATGCCTCCTCCAGACCACGAGGGGGCAACCGCCCTAGTGGCTATAGGGACCATGGGAAAGGAGCATGGAAGCTCAACGCTATAGGAGCCCGTGGTCACCGCCAGGGGGCGCCCCAATGCCTGAATGAAGATCAGGCACACCCGGAGTGCTTCCAGGTGCACAGCCGGCACTTCCGCCACACCAGGGAGTGCCG
The DNA here is from genome assembly GCF_900747795.2 of Erpetoichthys calabaricus. NCBI lineage: Eukaryota > Metazoa > Chordata > Cladistia > Polypteriformes > Polypteridae > Erpetoichthys > Erpetoichthys calabaricus. The sequence goes on from NC_041394.2 coordinate 226,501,772, forward strand.
GCCGGCGCTCATTGGGAGGCATCTGGAGCACGTCCGGGTGGGTTTTAAAGGGGCCACCTCCCTCTATTCGATGGCTGGAGTCAGCAGGAAGAAAGACAGAGCTCCGGAGGAGAGGAGAGGAGAGGTAGGGAGGCAGACCTAGAGAGTGAGAGAGGCATTGTGTGAGGCCTGGACTTTGGAGTACTGGGTTGTGTGCTGTGTCACTTGTAAATATAATGAATAAACATGTGTTGGTTTTGGAACCATCGGTGTCCACCTGTCTATGTCAGGGCCAGCTACCACACTATCTATCTATCTATTATATAGTACCTTTCATATCTATCTATCTATCTATCATATAGTGCCTTTCATATCCATCTATGTATCTATCTCTATCTATCTATCATATAGTGCCTTTCATATCTATCTATGTATCTATCTCTATCTATCTATCATATAGTGCCTTTCATACCTATCTATGTATCTATCTCTATCTATCTATCATATAGTGCCTTTCATACCTATCTATGTATCTATCTCTATCTATCTATCATATAGTGCCTTTCACATATATCTATCTATCTATCATAGAGTGCCTTTTGTATCTAACTATCTATCTATAATATAGTGCCTTTCATATCTACCTATGTATCTATCTATGTTTCTATATATATATCTATCCATTATATAGTACCTTTCAAATCTATCTATCATATAGTGCCTTTCATATCTATCTATGTATCTATCTCTATCTATCTATCATATAGTGCCTTTCATATCTATCTATGTATCTATCTCTATCTATCTATCATATAGTGCCTTTCATATCTATCTATGTATCTATCTCTATCTATCTATCATATAGTGCCTTTCATATTTATCTATTTATCATATAGTGCCTTTCATATCTATCTATTTGTTGTATAGTACCTTTCATACCTATCTGTCTATCTATTATATAGTACCTTTCATATCTATCTATTTATAATATAGTGCCTTTCATATCTATCTATATATCTATCTCTATCTATCTATCATATAGTGCCTTTCATATCTATCTATCTATCTATCTATCTATCTATCTATCTATCTATCTATCTATCTATCTATCTATCTATCTATTATATAGTACCTTTCATATCTATCTATCTATCTATCTATCTATCTATCTATCTATCTATCTATCTATCTATCTATCTATCTATCTATCTATCATATAGTGCCTTTCATATCTATCTATCTGTTGTATAGTACCTTTCATATCTATCTATCTATCTATCTACAGCATGTCTGTGATGGTGTTCCTCTCCCATCACAAAGATGAGTGTGCTAGGACGGCCAGCTGAGTTTAAGTTAGGGTGCCCTGCAATGAACTGTGGATGGTGCCACATGTAGTTGTTGATATTGTGCTAACTGTGTTCTTGATTTTCAGCTTTTTTATGACAAGTTTTCTGTGATGATCTAAAATACAACTGAAAAGCTGTCAGCAGGAGGCACTAATAGAGCAGACAGAGTCCTGGCCAGGAATGGGCAAAATGGACAGAAAAGTGTGAGAGAGACTTGTTAAGTAACGTCTCACTTTGATCTTTGGGATGTAGTGAGAGACTAGAATATCATGAGCAAATGTATCTAAAAAAACAAGAATGACAGAAACCAAAAATGACACAAGTGACACTCTGGTAAGGTCAAGCGAAAGCCGCAAAGCCAGACGGTTGTGCCCGTTATGCTAATTGTGCTGGGCTGACCAACTGAAGGGAAAGGCCATGGCTGCTTTTTACAGTAACTCAGGGATCAAAGACAAAAAGGAAAGGTTGGTATTTTGAAACTGAGGTGCTGAAAATAGTTGGGGTGGAGAAAATGCAAAGCTGTGCACATTAAGTGGCCTGCCAGGTGCCTGCTGGTCACGTGAGGCGCTCACATTGTCTGTCAGACAGCTCGTTACTCGCTACACAGGGCCTGGCAACTCACAACAACCTTTGTGTTTCTTTTCTGAAGAGCAGCTCAATTTGTTCTTGCAGTTAAAATAATCGGTCTCTTAAATGAAAAAAAGAAAAGAAAAAAAAAAAGGTAGCATCACTATTTGCAATTTTTTTATTTTTCCCTTGTAGAAGTGCAATGTTTACAGCTCTGCTAATTTATGGCTTGCAAACACACTTACAGCCACTTGTCTGGATGCTTCAGCTAATTAAGTGAAAATGCTGACATCCCTCTGCTTGGGCTTTGTGAGGCCCATACAATGGCAAAGAGTGCCTGAAATATTTTCCCTATGGCGAAAAGGCTTGCATTTATTTACTGTATATTAAGTCGGCCCTAATGGCACATCTCATGATGCCTACTTGGTGGTCTGCTTGAATCTGAGAGACTCAGTAATAAATGAATGGCTGCTCCAGGACTGGAGCTTCAGGTTTGGACTCATGGGCAAGTGCTACCCACATCCACGGAACCCAGCCTCTTGATCCTGAAACATTCAGGGAAAAATTGAATTCTGAGCTGGCTTGTGGTGGGCGGCTGCACTTTGGCCACATACCTTGTCTTCTTACTGTTCCCAGATGGAAAGACTCAGGTTCAGTTTCAAGCAAATGAGTGATGGAGTGACAAATAGGCTGCCCTCCGTGCTGGCTAACATGACAGGCTTTGGAGGTCTTCCGGCTCCTCTGTGTGGGCCATCAATCATAGTTTGCAGAGTCAGCTGAAGCTAATTAATAATGATGCTCCAGCTCAGCGCCGCACACACACACACACACACGCGCACACACACACACACACACACACACACACACTGGCCAGAATGTGCCAGGTCTATTTTCTAAGGCGCCATCAGGTCCGCACCACAGACACCTTGCAGAGGTCAGGCTGCACATCTTTACTGATGCTCATTTTATGAACTAGAGCTTTGTGTAAGGCTGGTCATAGTGTGAAAGGCACTTTAAAATACATTGACTTCATTGATTAATTCATTCAAATGACTGTAAGAGGCTTTTTGAAAAATAATCAGCATATTATTGTCATTTTTATCTTGCAGCTCTTGCATAATCAAATTTAAAAAATGAAAGTACAAAGACACGCCGGCACCTTGATGCACCTTTACATGAAATAAAGTGAAGGGCAAAGCAAAAAGAACAAATAAGCTGCCCCTTCCTCAAATAAACTCCAAAATGGTTGCTGCATATCCAGTGTGCTTCACAGAGTACTACCCTTATTGCAGTTTTATTTGTTTTTTTTTTTCTATCAGTCAGTCATTTTCTAACAGTATTTGTCCTGAACAGGGTCACGGTGGGGCTGCTGAAGCCTATCCCAGCTAGCAGAGGACGCAAAGCTGGGAAAAAACCCTGGACAGGGCGCTAGTCCATCTTCTTCTCTATAATATGAGGCTCCCTAATCCAACGTCAGTGAGGTGGTCTATTCTGTGCACTTAAATCCACCAGTATTCATTTTGTATAGTGCCATTAAAAGGCAAGGTGCTGTACTGAGCAAATGAGATTACAATATGACGTTAAAACACAAAGCTGATGACACTTCTGTACTAGCCACTGTCATAAGCTGGGGCTTATCTAGGAGTTATCTTTGACTCTAGCATGTCATTTAAAGTGCACATAACAAAGTTATCCAAATCATGTTTCTTCCATCTTAAAAATGTCAGGAAATTAAGGCGCTTTCTAAATAAAAAGGATTCTGAGAAAGTAATTCATGCATTTATCTCTAGTAGGATTGACTGCTGCAATGCGGTGTTCACTTGATGTTCAAACTGTTCTCTATACAGCCACCAGTTAATCCAAAATGCTGCTGCAAAAATAAGAAAATACGAACACATAACTCCAGTTCTTAAATCCTTACACCTGCTCCCGGTTAAGTTTAGGGCAGATTTCAAAATCCTCCCTTTAACATATAAAGCGTTAAATGGCCAAGGTCCGGCTTACTTGTCTGAACTTATCATGACTTACAAACCAGAGCGCACATTAAGATCTCAAGATGCTGGTCTGCTTAGGATTCCAAGGATTAATAAAATAACAATGGGAGGTCGAGCTTTTAGTTACAGGGCCCCTAAACTGTGGAATGGTCTGCCTGCTACTATAAGAGATGCCCCTTCGGTCTAAGCTTTTAAATCCCGGCTGAAGACTCACTAGTTCAGTTTAGCATATCCTGACTAGAGCTGCTGATTAGATAGATAGATAGATAGATAGATAGATAGATAGATAGATAGATAGATAGATAGATAGATAGATAGATAGATAGATAGATAGATAGATAGATAGATAGATAGATAGATAGATAGATAGATAGATAGATAGATAGATAGATAGATACTTTATTAATCCCAATGGGAAATTCACATTCTCCAGCAGCAGCATACTGATACAATAAATAATATTAAATTAAAGAATGATAATAATGCAGGTGAAAAACAGACAATAACTATGTATAATGTTAAATGTTAACGTTTACCCCCCCCCCCCCCCCCCCGGATGGAATTAAAGAGTCGCATAGTTTGGGGGAGGAACGATCTCCTCAATCTGTCAGTGGAGCAGGACAGTGACAGCAGTCTGTTGCTGAAGCTGCTCTTCTGTCTGGAGATGATACTATTAAGTGGATGCAGTGGATTCTCCATAATTGATAGGAGCCTGCTGAGCGCCCTTCGCTCCGCCACAGATGTTAAACTGTCCAGCTCCATGCCAACAATAGAGCTTGCCTTCCTCACCAGTTTGTCTAGACGTGAGGCGTCTTTCCTCTTAATGCTGCCTCCCCAGCACACCACTGCGTAGAAGAGGGCGCTTGCCACAACTGTCTGATAGAACATCTGCAGCATCTTATTGCAGATGTTGAAGGACGCCAGCCTTCTAAGGTAGTATAACCGGCTCTGTCCTTTCTTGCACAGCGCGTCAGTATTGGCAGTCCAGTCTAATTTATCATCCAGCTGCACTCCCAGATATTTATAGGTCTGCACCATCTGCACACAGTCACCTTTGATAATCACTGGGTCTATGAGGGGTCTGGGCCTCCTAAAATCCACCACCAGCTCTTTGGTTTTGCTGGTGTTCAGGTGTAGGTGGTTTGAGTCGCACCATTTAACAAAGTCATTGATTAGGTCCCTATACTCCTCCTCCAGCCCATTCCTGATGCAGCCCATGATAGCAGTGTCATCAGCGAACTTTTGCACGTGGCAGGACTCCGAGTTGTATTGGAAGTCCGATGTATATAGGCTGAACAGGACCGGAGAAAGTACAGTCCCCTGCGGCGCTCCTGTGTTGCTGACCACAATGTCAGACGTGCAGTTCCCAAGACGCACATACTGAGGTCTGTCTTTAAGATAGTCCACGATCCATGCCACTAGGTATGAATCTACTCCCATCTCTGTCAGCTTGTCCCTAAGGAGCAGAGGTTGGATTGTGTTGAAGGCGCTAGAGAAGTCTAGAAACATAATTCTTACAGCACCACTGCCTCTGTCCAAGTGAGAGAGGGATCGGTGTAGCATACATATGCTATGGTGTGAAAAACTATTTGCCCCCTTCCTGATTTCTTATTCTTTTGCATGTTTGTCACACAAAATGTTTCTGATCATCAAACACATTTAACCATTAGTCAAATATAACACAAGTAAACACAAAATGCAGTTTTTAAATGATGGTTGTTATTATTTAGGGAGAAAAAAAATCCAAACCTACATGGCCCTGTGTGAAAAAGTAATTGCCCCCTTGTTAAAAAATAACCTAACTGTGGTGTATCACACCTGAGTTCAATTTCCGTAGCCACCCCCAGGCCTGATTACTGCCACACCTGTTTCAATCAAGAAATCACTTAAATAGGAGCTGCCTGACACAGAGAAGTAGACCAAAAGCACCTCAAAAGCTAAACATCATGCCAAGATCCAAAGAAATTCAGGAACAAATGAGAACAGAAGTAATTGAGATCTATCAGTCTGGTAAAGGTTATAAAGCCATTTCTAAAGCTTTGGGACTCCAGCGAACCACAGTGAGAGCCATTATCCACAAATGGCAAAAACATGGAACAGTGGTGAACCTTCCCAGGAGTGGCCGGCCGACCAAAATTACCACAAGAGCGCAGAGACGACTCATCCGAGAGGTCGCAAAAGACCCCAGGACAACGTCTAAAGAACTGCAGGCCTCACTTGCCTCAATTAAGGTCAGTGTTCACGACTCCACCATAAGAAAGAGACTGGGCAAAAACGGCCTGCATGGCAGATTTCCAAGACGCAAACCACTGTTAAGCAAAGAGAACATTAGGGCTCGTCTCAATTTTGCTAAGAAACATCTCAATGATTGCTAAGACTTTTGGGAAAATACCTTGTGGACTGATGAGACAAAAGTTGAACTTTTTGGAAGGCAAATGTCCCGTTACATCTGGCGTTAAAGGAACACAGCATTTCAGAAAAAGAACATCATACCAACAGTAAAATATGGTGGTGGTAGTGTGATGGTCTGGGGTTGTTTTGCTGCTTCAGGACCTGGAAGGCTTGCTGTGATAGATGGAACCATGAATTCTACTGTCTACCAAAAAATCCTGAAGGAGAATGTCTGGCCATCTGTTCGTCAACTCAAGCTGAAGCGATCTTGGGTGCTGCAACAGGACAATGACCCAAAACACACCAGCAAATCCACCTCTGAATGGCTGAAGAAAAACAAAATGAAGACTTTGGAGTGGCCTAGTCAAAGTCCTGAACTGAATCCAATTGAGATGCTATGGCATGACCTTAAAAAGGCGGTTCATGCTAGAAAACCCTCAAATAAAGCTGAATTACAACAATTTTGCAAAGATGAGTGGGCCAAAATTCCTCCAGAGCGCTGTAATAGACTCATTGCAAGTTATCGCAAACGCTTGATTGCAGTTATTGCTGCTAAGGGTGGCCCAACCAGTTATTAGGTTCAGGGGGCAATTACTTTTTCACACAGGGTCATGTAGGTTTGGATTTTTTTTTCTCCCTAAATAATAAAAAACACCATTTACAAACTGCATTTTGTGTTTACTTGTGTTATATTTGACTAATGGTTAAATGTGTTTAATGATCAGAAACATTTTGTGTGACAAACATGCAAAAGAATAAGAAATCAGGAAGGGGGCAAATAGTTTTTCACACCACTGTAGATGATGGCATCCTCTGCTCCCACCTTCTCCTGATATGCAAACTGCAGAGGGTCAAGGGCGTGTTGAACCTGTGGCCTAAGGTGGTGAAGCAGCAGCCTCTCCATGGTCTTCATCACATGTGATGTCAGAGCAACAGGCCGAAAGTCATTCAGCTCACTAGGACGTGATACCTTTGGGACTGGGGTGATACAAGATGTTTTCCAAAGCCTCGGGACTCTCCCCTGTTCCAGGCTCAGGTTGAACATGCGCTGTAGAGGACCCCCCAGCTCTGATGCACAGACCTTCAGCAGTCGTGGCGATACTCTATCTGGACCCGCTGCTTTGCTGGCACGAAGTCTCCTCAGCTCTCTGCTCACTTGCGCTGTTGTAATTATGGGTGGGGATGATTAACTGTACAGACTGCATCTCTGTTGTTAGTCATTAGCACTAAAACATAAGTAACATGATAGTTATAACTGGATACTAACGCTCACCTATTCTGTTTCTCTTCTCAGTACTCAAATGTGGCACTTGGTGCCATGGCCAACCTTACCAATTCGTTTTGCCTGCCAAAGGTAAAGTCATCCATGATGGAGGATCACAGGAATCATGGCGTAGAGGGGTCCTTTCATCGGATTGGCTGGCCCAGCACTGTTTCAGCTGTGGAATGGCCAAATGGGGGAGGCAGCTTGATGGATGAGGTCTCCAGGACTCTAAACAAATCCAAATCCTATTATGTGATATCATCTACTGTTGAATTCTGCTCTGTACTTGTAATATTTTTATTTTACTATAATACTGTATTGAGGATTACTTGTGTTCTGTACTGTGTATTGTATTGTATTGTATTTATCCCCTTCTTTTTGACACCCATTGCAGCACTTCTTGTGTGATTTTGGGCTATACAAAAATAAATTGTATTGTATTATATTGTATTGTATTATAATTACACACCCAAACGAAGTGTGTAGACACACGTGATTAGCCTATTTTATGGAATAACATCTCCTAGCTTATGAAAAAGGTCAATCCAGTGAAAACTGCCCTTTTTGTAATCTAAAAGTCTAACTGATCTACATGAAACCTTATCGTGGATATTTACAACGGTTGCTAAAATCCATGCAGCATATATAAAGTTATCAAACAGATCCCATTTATTCCAAATAAAGATTGCAGGGCCAAAAACAAGCAGAATCCAAGGGTTGGGACTTCTGGCCCCTTCACATTTAAAGTTATTCTTTAAAACTCTTAAGTGGACCTGGTCCTGAAACTCCTGAGCAGGATTGTGGCCTGCACACCCATAAAAGGGCTAAGCTTACAAATATAACCAGCTAGAAAATGTATACATGGCGTAACATTCAGGTGCGTTCAATGACTGTGCAGGCAATGTTGCCCTTCAGTAGGTTGGTTCTAGAACCTTTTCAATCCATCTCAGGGTTGTGGGGGCCAGAAAATATCCCACCAGGACTGGGCAAAAGGCTGAAAACAGGCCTGGACAGGTCAGTATTTCACCCATGGAGATCATTCTTACTAACATACACACACATACACTCTCTCTATTTACATACAGTGACAGTTAACATAACCTAAATCAATAACTAAATGAAATAAATGAAACCTTTTTTTATTTGCTTCTATGCTCTGGCATGTCTGAAATGGAACTTGCAAAGCTGTTCAGTTATGACAAACGTTAGGGAATAGCAGAAGTGGAAGACAAACGTTGTTACAGTAAGTGACCATTATGGATAGCAGGTGAATGGGGTACTCTGATCACCCTATAATTTACCATCAAAGTCCTAAACTGGAATACTTGTGTAGCATGTATGCCCACGCAGAAAAGCCACCACTTGTTCAATGCCTGCTTTATCCCATCATTATTAGACATAGATCAAGGCAACAGGAAAAAACATTTTCACAAATAAACACACATAATTCCACATGGTGCTTGAAGTGGAAAGAAATAAATGGAAGAACTGTCTGTTTCTGTCAGCCTCTGTTGTTGTTGCCATGCTGTTCAGATTTAACACAAGTTCTTAATCAAGCTTTTCCTGTTGGAGTTCTGACCGTGCTATCATATGTAGATTACATGGTTAGGGGTTTGTGCCCCTTGGATTTGTAAATATAGTCAAATATAGTGTAAGGATGCTTGAATAATGTTTATGAGATAGGCAGCCTGCTAAAATCAGAACATTTTGATATTCTTCAGTTATTTATTAGGACACACAGCCTGAAATCGGGGCTGTCCCTGTCACCTGGATGTCTGGCCACTCTAGTAAATTATAGTGAGAGTGAAATAATCAATCCAAATAATCTACAGCTAATGGAGCTGTGAAGTCAGTTTGGTGTATGGTAAACACAAAGTAAATATTTGCTCTGTGCACAGCAGCTTACATGCCACGGGGTACTTTATTCATATCTGGATAACTGTAAAATAAACCACAAAAAAGAGTTGGGGTACCGTGGTGAACCCCGTATACTTGACTGATTTGAAAGTACAAAAAAGAAAACAACAAATTGTTTTTCAGACATGGGTATTTTCTTGAACCCCTGCAAGATGGTGTTGGAGCCGGTTTCCACTGGAAACAGGACAGGAAGAGGCAGGTTCAGGTGACCAGGAACCAGAAGTGATGTCATGGGTGTTTCGGCTGTCAGCCCCTTACGGAGGGAGTAAGAGAAGAGGCATTATGCAACAATGTCAACCCCTGGTTGGGAGTGTAATTATATTTATATGAGCCACGAAGTTGTCTCCCAAGTGCACGTGTGTGCCGATAATCTTGTTTTCCTTGCTTGCATTTTATACTTTTACGGTTAGGAAAATTATTTAACTTACTGACTTAAAGCATCCATGCATGCAGTCTGCGAAAAAGAGGAAAATATACAAAATCTGAAAGTTGGTGTAACTGTTGTCAAGGTAAAATTGAAACTGTAAACTTATTAGCATTTGAAGTCACACAGAATGTTACTCTTTTTTAAGGTAGATGCGCTCGCAAATTTGCTCAGTGCTTTTCAAAGGGAGATTTTTTAAAAACTTTTATACTGTGTACACTGTGACATGTTCAAGATATCTCAACGAAAACTGAACTGTCTCAGCAAATTTCCTTGAAGAATAAGTGTGCCACATTTCAACAAGATAGATAGATAGATAGATAGATAGATAGATAGATAGATAGATAGATAGATAGATAGATAGATAGATAGATAGATAGATAGATAGATAGATAGATAGAGATATTTTTATAATTCCTCTGTCTGGAGATGACACTGTTTAGTGGATGCAGTGGATTCTCCATGATTGACAGGAGCCTGCTGAGCGCCCGTCGCTCTGCCACAGATGTCAAACTGTCCAGCTCCATGCCTACAATAGAGCCTGCCTTCCTCACCAGTTTGTCCAGACGTGAGGCGTCTTTCTTCTTAATGCTGCCTCCCCAGCACACCACCGAGTAGAAGAGGGCACTCGCCACAACCGTCTGATAGAACATCTGCAGCATCTTACTGCAGATGTTGAAGGACGCCAGCCTTCTAAGGAAGTATAACCGGCTCTGTCCTTTCTTACACAGAGAATCAGTATTGACAGTCCAGTCTAATTTATCATCCAGCTCTACTCCCAGGTATTTATAGGTCTGCACCCTCTGCACACAGTCACCTCTGACGATCACGGGGTCCATGAGGGGCCTGGGCCTCCTAAAATCCACCACCAGCTCCTTGGTTTTGCTGGTGTTCAGGTGTAGGTGGTTTGAGTCGCACCATTTAACAAAGTCCTTGATTAGGTCCCTGTACTCCTCCTCCTGCTCACTCCTGATGCAGCCCATGATAGCAGTGTCGTCAGTGAACTTTTGCACGTGGCAGGACTCCAAGTTGTATTGGAAGTCTGATGTATATAGGCTGAACAGGACCGGAGAAAGTACAGTCCCCTGCAGTGCTCCTGTGTTGCTGACCAAAATGTCAGACCTGCAGTTCCCGAGACGCACATACTGAGGTCTGTTTGTAAGATAGTCCACGATCCATGCCACCAGATATGAATCTAATCCCATCTCTGAATAATGCAAATCATTAAATAACAAAAGTAACATCAACAAAAATGAATACCTCAAAAATTAACAAAAAGGACCTGAAACAAGGATTTGAACCCCAGCCAGGAGAGGAACTCTGCTGCAATACACCAGAGATATACAAGCCTCCCATTCACACGTGTGGGACACATCATATATACATAGATGGTGGGGGGACTCAGATAAAGTGTGCTTCCACTTGCCTGATCACATAGAAAAAGTGATTTTACAGAAATAAAATATTTCACTCCTTTATTGGTTTAACTTTTCAACACAGAGTAGCGGGTCTATCATTCTATTAAACTGATATATGAATGACTTGAATTCAGCTGAGTGACCTGAAATGGAAAATCCAAAGTAAGGCCCTTCCAGCTCAGCACACACAGCAAAACGTATAATATTTAATTACTACATCTATCAAACAATTCAATCAAAAAATCTGGAGGAAATAAAACATAGAAATCAATTAAAGAAATAAATCAACAATCAAACATTCTTTAAATTCCAAAATAAGAAACAACAGTAAACAGAAACAAAGATGAAAGAAGCTAATTAACAAAACAAGGGTAAGCAAGAATGGAAAACATGCAAAAGCACAGCAATTATCTGACAATAACAAGTAAAGAATGAAATCATCCAAGCCACAACAAACAATCTCCAATTCTGAAGGACTTTATTTATTTTTAATAAAGGCAAACAGTTTAGAAATATGAAAAACCAAATTCTCAAAACATCACTAAAACTTACCAGAGCAGACAGCCTAAAGAGACGGCCATAGAAGACGAGCAGCAAATGTGAGCCAATGCCACTGCAAGTGCCTGGTGGCCAGCAGGAGACTAAATAGCACAGGCCTGCAATGAAGGAGCTGCCCCTGCAAACACAGAGCACAATTAACGGTAAGCAACTGGAGGAAAATAAACAAACACAAAAACGTAAAGCAGATACATGACGGGAAATCGGAGAACATTATAAATGTGAAGAAAAAATGTAACAAGCTTGAAGCACCTCTATATAATCCTGAAAACAATCGAAACAGTCCAGGGTGGCCAATTCCAGCATCATTGAGCACAAGGATGAAATGCACGTCAAACTTGATACCACTTAATTTCAGGCTCAATTTAGTGTCACTGTTGTACCTAACTTACATGTTTATGGCTTTTATAGGAAATCGGAGTGACTGTAGATAGGAGGAGAACATGTATGTCCAAAGAATGATTTGATCCCAAGATGTTAGGACTGTGAGGTCGGAGTGCTGACCAGAGGCCACTGTTCTTGTTTTAAATCAGCTACAGGGCAACCTAAAATCAGGCTGTAATCACTGCTATGTTTTAAAATGGCTTAAAAGCAATAAGACTAGACCAGCAGTTTTCAACCAGTGGGGAACCGAGGTCATGTGGGACACGGGCAATGAAATTGCTATTGTAATTGTAAAGTGAAAAAAAATGCTAGTAATAATAATAATTACAAAAATGACATTTAAAAAAATTTGCATTTACGTGATGCTGATCTTGCAAAATTAAATTTATAAATACGACCCATCTGAAGTAAAATTCAAGAGGGAGTTAGAGTGGCCCATGTGCTGGAGCTGCTGCAGCCAAATTCACTGATTGATCATTCTGCATGCTAAAGCCAATGTGTCCACCTTTTAGCAAGAAAAGGTAATGCAAAATATGCCTTATGTACCGTAGTATACCTGCCAAATTACCCTAAATATCATAGATAAGTGGACAGCATCTGATTATCTTAAGAGAAAACACACTGAATCAGGTCCATCTACGAACAAAGTCAATACTTTAGCGTCTCATATTGATAAAACCAAAACCCAAATCAAAAAGGAGAAAATTCAGCAGTGAGTATCTGGTACTGGGCTTTGCATAATTTGCACCTCAGAATGAGCCCCTGGCACTACATGTTATGTGTTGCAAAGTGCTATCAAATGAAGCTTTAAAGCCCAACAAATTATGTCAACATGTGGAGACAAAGCATAGTGAGTAGGCATCCAAAACAACTGAAGATTTTGAAAACAGACTTCGGGAATATCAATGCATGAGAAAAAATGCTGAATACCTAAATGCTGAAACATCCTACCATGTTACACAGCTTACAGCGAAGGCTGGACAGCCTTGTACAATTTGGGAAATGTTGATTATGCCTACTGCAAAAGAGATGGTTCATGTTATGTTAAGGGAGAAGGGCCACAAGCAGCTAAATGTAGTATCACTTTGAGACGACGCTGTTCTAGAAACGATTAATGAAATGGGACAGTGTCACTTAGCAGCTGCTATGTAGAGTGTGAGAGAGCCACTTTAATGTGCTGCGACTGGATGAATCAGTGGACTCCGCAAGCTTTTCCAATCTTCTTGTATATGTTGGAAATGAACATAATAGGGTAGTCTACAAAGTCTTCTGTAAGCCCTTATATTTATATTTACTGCTGCAGCCATTTTTGATGTTTTGAATATGTTTATTGGAGTCTTACAAATGTAAAGTTAGCTTGGCATTAGGCATTCATTTGACATTGATGCTTTGCAGCTCTATATGGTTTCAAGAGCATTATTATTTTCATTTTGGAGATATGGAGTATCAGAGCTTCAAGCTTTACCTTGGTTGTTGAGTCTACAGAGTGGGCTCATTATGCATGTGAGAACGGCTGCTCCACTTATGACATTTGTTCACTGCAGTTTACATAAGGAAGTGCTACCTAGCAAAAATGTCAGCAGATCTTAAGAGTGTCTTTAAAGAGGAAGTTAAAATAGTTAATTTCATAAAGACTCTACAGTGAAGCTTATTCCAAGTGCTATGTGAAGAAATAAGTAGCAATCATGTTCAGCTTTGCACATTGAGATGCAATTGCTTTTTCAGGGCAAAGTGCTTACTTTAGTTATGCAATAAAGTAAAAAAATGTTTTAACCAAACCTAAAATTTGAAATCCAAAGTGTTCCTATGATATTGGGTGGCCCATCTAACTGGCTCATCCCTCACTCATTTTTAGTTGTAGTACTCAATGTATGTCTTCAAGGTAAATCAATAACCTTTTTAAACTCCAAAGCAAAAACAGAAGCTACCATAACAAAACTGCAAATGTGGGCCAAATGTTTCAACCAGTCAAACTTTGACATGTTTGAAAGTTTGTGAGATATTTTTAACAAAATAACAAATGCAGCTTCAGTCACTAAGGTGATCATCACTGAGTACCTGCAAAATCTGAGCACTCAAGTATGCAACTACTTTCTGGCTCCAGATGTTCAGTTCAGCAGGATTGAAAATTCTTTTGTAAATCAATGCAAAGAATCCCTCACAAATCTGAGAACAAATGGAGCAAGACAGCCTCATGGACTTTTTCTGTATTTGACAGTTATTTTTAAATTCATGAATTCTTTGGCTTTATTTATCCTGATCTAAAGTGAAGCACAATGCTTTTTTTGTAATGTTTTTCAATTTTTATTTATTGAAACTGCATTTTATGCACTGGTGGCACTAAAGAGTAAATACGGGAGTAATCTCAATGTGAATCAGACCTCCTCCTTCCTCTCTGTAGCCTGATCTCCAGCATTTGGTATCTGTAAAACAACACCAGCCACTCACTGACTGGTACTGTTACTTTACATATTATTTGGCTGACACCTTTATCCAAGGCATGCATCCATTTTCTATTGTAAAAACTACTTGTTAAATGTAACATGACGAAGTTAATGCCTGCTTTTCTTTATAATGATTCTGATATGGATTGTGGAAAGTTTGCTTCTTAGCATCTTCATGTGTTTGCTGTCACCTAAATAGGCCACTTCACCACCCTTATGAAAAATGTTCCATTTTCTTTTTGACAAGACTGGTGTTAAGAGAATGAGATATAACCCTAAAGAAAGCAGTTTTTGTGAAATTACTTCTTCCATGTTTGTAGGTTCATGTGTATGTTTTCTTAGCTATCAGTGTTGATTATTACTAAGGTAAATCATTAGCTTGTCTCAGAATTGTCAGGATGGCCTCATTCAATGCATGGGTTAGCCAAGGCGGTCAGGTCAGGTCAGGTCAGGTTGGGGATCATGCACTAGCACAGCAAGTTGCCGCACCCACCACACGATGAAACAACTCGGGATCCCAGTTGGCAACCATCCAGGGAGACACGCAGTCCAGTCCCACCCTCTGGAAATGGCCCTCTATCTGCCACAGGCAGGTGTTACGTGGGTGTCCACGTGGCCAAGTCCAGCCACTCGTGTCCTCAACAATGAGTATCACCCTGGGGGGATCACGCCACGTGGCCGTAGTGCTGTAACTGACCCTCCCTCACAATGCAGATAATGTGCCTCATTCGGGACTCCATGAACAATCGCTCATTCGACACAAAGTCAAAACTGTGGTACCCAAGGACTCTCTGAAGAGACACAGTACCAAATGAGTCCAGTCTTCTTCTCAGGTCACTGGATATTGTCCATGTCTCACAACCATATAGCAAGACAGGAAGCACCAGGACTCTAAAGACTTGGACATTCGTCCTTTGCAATAGATACCAGGAGCGCCACACACCCCCGTTCCAGCGAGCTCATGACCCCCCATGCTCTCCCAATCCGTCTACTAACTTCATAGGAAGAGTCACCAGAGCCATGAATGTCACTGCCAAGGTAAGTAAACCTCTCAACAAGGTCAACACTCTCTCCGCAGACAGAAACACTGCTGATGGCTGTACCCAAAAGGCCATTAAAGGCCTGGATCTTGGTTTTTATCCAGGACACTCACAAGCCCAGACACTCAGACTCCTCACTCAGTCTCTCGAGTGCCCCGATCAGAGCCTCCATTGACTCAGATACCCCACAGCCACTGGACCCCACAACCCTGCCCAACATCCAAGGGGGTCCAGGATATAAAATGTTGGGATCTCCTGGATGCAACCATTTGTACATTTTGATCAAAACTCTAACCCTGCAAATCGTCATATGGTCCCACAATTAAAAAGGGTCCTCCGAGTGAGGGGTCTGCTTACTCCAACACAATCTCACCAAATAAAAGGAGCTTTGTTCTAGAATAAGTTGAAAATTAAGAGCAGATAGCAAAATGGCTCCTGAAGACCAGAGCTCAACCAACCCAAGTCTGTTCCTGCACAGCGTCAATAAAGTTAAAAAAAAAAAAAGAAGAAAATTCTAAGATTTTGAAAGAGAGAGTGGAAATAAGAAATTGTGAAGAATCTTTTTAGGACATCTGCTGACGCAGCAGACCCAGGAGGGAAGCAGCATATCAGAAGGATAAATATGTCGCTCTGAATGTGGTGCAGGAGAAGAACTGGCAAATAGGACACCAGAGACCGTCTAAAAAAAGGTGTGCAGGTATCAGTGGAACTGAAAGAGAAGCCGATTGCTCATGAAGGTCACAGACAAGAGGGGACAGGGAGCCAAACAAAGCACCTTATTAAAGACATTGTGGAAGTTGAAGCAGGAAGAAAAGCAGCAGGCCAGGAAAAAACTCGGGCAGGAAATGCAAGCCCCAAACTGTTAGCTTCTCACACCCAAGCCGTGAGCTTAAATAGAATTATTTATTAGGAATAAATTATCACAGCAAAAGGTCACACAATGAGGTGGAAGACTGCAATCTAATAGAACTGCAGAGCCGCGGATCACAGCTAACAGTGGTGTGAAATTCAGAGGGAAAAACCTTTAAGTGTCTGAAAACAAATGGGCGAAACAAAAAGAGCCTTTTGTGAGAGGGAAGACTCAAGAGACGGCAGAAAACAAAAAAAAAAGAAATAACTAAAAAAAGCTTCACAGGACATTGTCAGAGACTCCAAAAACCAGCGAGGTGACCTTCACTGAAAGGCCGGCCAGCTCCGTTCAGCTGGCTGAGAATAATCCTGCTGCAAGGGGTGCTGGGAATGGATCCATCTTGTTAAAGACACTTTGTGGTCTCCATTTCGGAAATGCAAAGAAGGCAAGAGCAAGTGAAACCTTCAGCATAGTCTAGGAGAATGAAGCAGGATGTCAGAGGACCAGGCTATACTAGAAGTGGTGGCCCTCCAGGAGGCTTAGACTCAGGCATGACTGTTTGTGTTTGTGCTAACATCAGTTGACATCTTATGACATAAATGACATTATTCATTTATTTATTCCTGACTGTTGGTGCCCAGAAAACAATAGCTGATGCCTTTTAATAATCACAATTCAGCTTGGCTTTGACTGACGTGACCTGACCTGCAGTTGGGTAACATGTCTGTGTGGCGCTCAGGCCGGCTCAGTGGTCTGTTACTGTAGCACTGTTGACTTCGTACCCCAGCTTTTATATCGTGAGCCATCAGCCTCACCAGATGTTGTGCAAAATAAGTAATATTTTTTTTTTAAATAATTTTTTTATTAAAATATTTATGTCAGATTAAGCAATTTTTTTCAATGGTCAATGTATTTTCTTATCTAGAAAAATCTGGTTTCTGACGGCATGTACTGTATGTAAGTGTGTTTCCGGCTGAGACGCTGGACCAGTTGGCCCTGCAGTGTTCTCTATTCCCCGATATATGAGAGACGTTCAAACAGTTTCCGTACTTTCGTATTTTCATTGGAAACGGTGAAGGTGAGAAGAGTAGTAATTGGAAATTAAAAAGTTGGTGCAACGCATCGCAAAAGAAGGTGACTATGTAGAAAAGTGATGTCATTTGTTTTTGACATTCTTAATAACTTTTTTAAACGTCCCTCGTATATATGTGTGTGCACATCCAACCTGAACTCTACAGTATAAAGAATCACAAGAACTTATGCTGCATCTTGATTTTCACCCACCACCACTGAGGAGGACCGCTCTAAATTTGGGAAAGCCACCAAGGAATGTGCTCCTTTCACTTTGTGGAAAAGAAGTCAGCAGTATGATAGTTAAGTTTCAAAGCAGCACAGAATCCTGATGTAGAAACATGCATGTATGTAGAAAATCATTTTTCCAGATGTTTGCCAGCCTTCTCCTGACCAGTACCACCAGGGTGTATGATGGCGGGTGCTTCTACTGATCAGCCCCAGAGTCTTATGTTTGAGTTGTGCAGTGTTTGTAGTCTACATGTTCTTTTCCTTTTTTTTCCCACCTCAAAACCCTTCTGTTCTAACCTTGAGGTGTTTCCATTTTAATTTAGGCAATTCAGAGCCAATATATTTTCCTGAGCAGCAGATGCTTCTCACTTTACTTAGCATTTACATTTTTATGAATTCAGTTTATCAGATGCTGAGGGTATCACAATGATCTGAGACAGACCACGCACCAGCATCCCACTGTCTGATTAACTATTTTGTGATGTGAACTTTCATGTTTTCCTAATTATTAGCAAAAAAAAAAAAAAAGGACAGGCATCATTATTAGAAAAGCTAATGTTAACATTACAGATGTTTGCACACATAAAGGAAAATTCTGGTATGGTCCCTGGAGGTTTTGCATTGCTGATCCACATAACAAAATAAAATCAGCAGAACAGAGCAGACCAAATGGTGACGATATTTTTAGGTCTATGGTACACTGTTTTAAAAAAAAAAAAAGTTAAATTTACAGTAAAAAAAAAAAACTGGCAGCTGTGATTGCCAGAATTTCCATCCATCCATTATCCAACCCGCTATATTCTAACTACAGGGTCACAGGAGCCAATCCCAGCCAACACAGGGCGCAAGGCAGGAAACAAACCCCGGGCAGGGCGCCAGCCCACCGCAGGACGCACACACACACACACACACTAGGGCCAATTTAGAATCTGCATGTCTTTGGACTGTGGGAGGAAACCCACACAGACACGGGGAGAACATGCAAACTCCACGCAAGGAGGACCCGGGAAGCGAACCCAGGTCTCCTTACTGTGAAGCAGCAGTGCTACCCACTGTGCCACTGTGCTGCCCCTTGCCACAGTTTGAACATAAAAAATAAGGTGACAATATTTTTAGGTCTACGATATAATTTTATAGTAAATAACTGTTTTTTGTTTAAACATTACAACAGAAGTAAACGTTTAACCATGACCTGAAATCCATGCATAAATATGCCAATCATTAAACCATTAGAAACTGTTGACAGGATCAAATACCAGTACACAGCCTGCATCAGTAAAGTAACAGCAACCAATAGCAAACGTGTTATATCATTTAATAATATACGCTGAAAAGAACTCATTTTTTTTTACATTTTATTATTTTATTAACAATAAGGTAAAAGGGGGCAAATATTGTAACTTCGGTGTTACTGAAACAGAGCTTTACTGTTTTACATTTTACAGTAGTTTACCTTTGCTATTTAACAGTTTTACACTGTAATATTAAAAGAGATTTTTTTCAGTGAACCGTAATGAATCAGTAAATGGTATGTAGCATATTTTGAAGGTAGAAAAATATTGATTTTACAGAACTTGGGTGTAAACAATAATGTAATGTTTTATTTAAGATTTACAGGTAATTTTCAGTGGAACATAAAGTAGCTTTCCTTTTTATGAGAAAAGGTATTTTACTTTAATCATTCACAGTATTTTTACAGTTAAATTTACTGACATTTTTTACAGTGCAGATGTAGAACAATATATATTTATATACCATAGATAGATAGATAGTTTTTTTTTAGTTTTTAAAGTAACCTTTATTGTAAACATAAGCAAAAAACTCAAACATTACACAGTCAATTGAAAAAAAAGCTACATTTCAGAATAAACAACAGAGCCATACATCAGACCCCTATTACTCCCCCTTTACACTCCTCCTACTCCACACATCAATAATCACGTGGCATTGATGCCCACCATTTCTTTCTCTTTTTCTTGCCCACCACAGTGAAATCAGAAGTTCATTTTCAGCTCCCCTTCATCGACTGAGCACAGCACCCCTTTTACCCCCCACACATTTTCAAACATCCCCATTCTATTCATCTGTTTATAAAAAGCAAACTCCATTCTTATTCTTGAATAAACATTCAACTTAAAAATCAAACAAATATCCGTAGGTTCTGACCCACATTGCTTATTATTACGACTTTTTAGAATGGCCAGCTTTGCTTCACCTAATAGAAAGTTAAACAGTTGTATCCTGCATCGAGTTTTCTTATTATATTTACTTCCAAAAATGAACAGGACTTCATTAAAAGTTCCAATCAAATCGGTACACAAAGCTTCAAAGAATCTGAAGAATACTGCCAGTCGATTACAATACAAAAACAAATGAAAAATTGTTTCTTTTTGTCCACAGAATATGCAAGAATCATTTTCCGCTTCTTTAATTATGTTTCTAAAAAGGAGTTGGTGGTAATGATCCTGTGCCCAATTCTCCACTGCAAGTCTGCAGTTCTTTTGTTGCTTGGTGGCTTGTAGAACTCCCTCCACGCAGGCCCCCTGTGCCCTTCCATCTAGATAGATAGATAGATAGATAGATAGATAGATAGATAGATAGATAGATAGATAGATAGATAGATAGATAGATAGATAGATAGATAGATAGATAGATAGATAGAATTGAAGAGCACTATATACTGTAATAGATAGATAGATAGATAGATAGATAGATAGATAGATAGATAGATAGATAGATAGATAGATAGATAGATAGATAGATAGATAGATAGATAGATAGATAGATAGATAGATAGATAGATAGATAGATAGATAGATTGTTGTGTTACTTGCGTAGTATTTTTGTTTTTATTCTTATACTTGTCTTTTTCTTGCCCACCGTTTTCTGTTTAGCTCCTCTGTTGTAAATTCTAGCACCTCACTTTATGGTATAAATGAAGTTGAACTGAAAAACTAAGTAAGTTCCAGCAAATCCATTTCTTTCCCACACTTACCCAGTGGACTTACATGTCTCGTTATACATAATGAATGTAACGTGTAAACCAATTAAAGTGCATTCATTCTGGTGATTAGAGAGAAGGCCGAGCCCAAGCGCCCAAACCAAACTCGTGCTCTAACCTGCTGCTGTGATTATTTCCACTCTCTGTGTAGAAAATGCTGATTCAAGCACATCAAGGCTGTCCATTTGAGCGTGAAAGACTCTAATTGTCTCCTTTCATCTGTGTTGCTAATTCCTGTACAAAAGGTAAGAAATGTAAGTCCAGCTCATTAGTGGTGTGTTCAGCAGTAACCAGCACATGGGGACACTTTAACTGGAATGTCTGCATCAGTTCCCACATCATGCAAGCCTCACACGTTTACACAAGTAAGTGGATGTGATTTTGCAGCACTTTTGAAAGGTCTGCAGATTGTTCTCTCAACATTAAAAATTTCACAATCACTTTCTTACCAAGAGAAATGTCTGCCAGTATGAAAAATCTATAATTTTCAGACCACTTAATTCATTTTTCAGAAATTTTGTTAATAATCCCGAAGCCTGACCTCAACAGTCTAAGGGTGGATAAAACTGATCCTGTAAACTGAAATCCAATGTCTTGTGACCACCAGCAGGCATTGCAGCACCCCAAACCCCAGACACAACCTCACAGACACAGTCCCAGTATAATAAAAAGGTTTATTTTCACCAAACACTTTGCACAAAAGTTTCAAAAGTGGCATAAACCAAAGAAAACACAATTCTTCTTATCTCTCTTTTCTTTCTCACACCTCCCAGGTGAGAGGTTTTCCGTCCTCCACACCCGACTCTAATTTGCCTGGATGAGGCTGAGCGGCTCCTTTTATCTTGGACATGAAAGTACTTCCGGTGCTTGGGCATAGAAAGCACTTCTGATTCAAACAGAAGTCCGATAAAGTAGGGATGATTACTTCTGGCAGCCCCCACAGAACCCAGCAGGGCTTCCCTACAGGACTAAAGGTCCCATCATGACCTGTGGGTGTTCATGTGGGATTCCTGACCTGGGGATGCTGCCTTATAGCATATTGGCAGAGCTGTTAGGCCTGACAGGTTTTCTCCACCTGTCCTTCCATCACACTGGCCTCCCTGCAAGGTATTGTTCTTCAGTCCCCACTAATGTCCTGGCTAAGGAAGGAAACATCCTGCCACTCTCTCTGCCCATTTTGCCACCTGAGCCTTCCAGCGAAGTAAGGCAGGGACACCAGTCCTTACATGCTATCTATTACAGTCTCCACTCAGGAAAATCAAAGCCAAGTAACAGAGCAACATAACTCCATGGAAAGGGAATCCATACTAACAGTGTAAGGGGCCTCCTGGTGTTTGTAAGTCTCCATTTGTTCAGATTTTGAACCTGGAGCATTTGAGTGTTGCTACACAAAGGGCTGTTGGTCCCTTCCTTTGACATGATGCATATGACTGTCTATGACCCCTCCTGACCTCAACGTGACTTTCCTATTGAGCTCCAGGGTGAGTTGCTCTGTGGAGCACAGGGGTCTTTTGGTAGCCGACATCTGGTGCTCACCATCTGGTAAGGCAGGACCACTCACAATCAAATGACAGAAAGCCTGAGGACACTGACCCTAACTCACCTTAGTCAACTTTAACCTCAGCTTGTGCACCAGTTAGCAAGCAAAGGTTTGACCATAGTAGTAGTACTATCAGAAAGGGACTGTCAAACTGTCAAAGGGATGATTGATGACCTTAAGCCCTGTGCCAAAAATATGATTGATGAAAATATGAAATATGAAAATATGAAATATGAAAATATGCTTTATAAATTATGAAACTTATGACACGTGGCTTCATATTATAAACACTACATTAAGAAATTACAATTAAGTGAAATATACTCTTATCTTGTCTGTAATAAAAAGTCAAGCATGTATGTATCTTTCTAAAAAACGATATAAAATATTCACTTCTCATGCCTGTGCGCATCTTTTTAAATTTCACCAATTCAAAAAAATTAAGAAAATATGCTCAATGAGACAAATCTTAACGCTAAAAATGCATAGCTGCCGTTGTAAGTCTTAGCAATAAGATTCACAGAAGATGCAGCAATTTTAATTACATCCCCAACAGGAATTCGCCAATTGTTTATACCCTAGATTCAAATCTGTTTTAACAATATGATCGTTCAGACCATGGTTCGTTACACTTTTTGTTTTAATTACCTTTCTGTTTTCATGATGAGCCCCCAGCATAAGACACATTATTAACCTAAACAATTAAGAAAATTCTTAACGCTAAAAACGCCGACCTGCTGCTTTAAGCCTTAGCAATAAGATTCACAGACATTGCAGCAGATACATCCCCAAATCTGTTTTAACAATATGATCGTTACACTTTGTTTTAATTACCTTTCTGTTTTCATAATCAGCCCCCAGTGTATTTAATCTAATTTGAACGTGTTCTATTTTTTATATCATAAGATTTTAACGAAAATACTTATTCTCACCACGATTCAAAGCAATTAAGAAAATATACACTCCTTCTGATTTGCTACATAAGAACAAGTCTTAAATCTGTTTTTCATCACTTGGTAAAAATGCCATCAACCCGTTCGAATTAGGTCCCTGGCTCTTTGCGAACTTAATCACGAGACTGTTTTTTTAAACACGATAAGCTGTTAAATGTTAAAAGACTTTTTTACACAACTTTAAAAACTTCAGCTTTCAGTACAACGATCGACAGGTGCACGCTGTCTCTGTTCACATACCGAATGAGCCCCCAGCTCTTTATGGTACTTGATAAAAAGTTGTTTATATTCCGATGTATGTTTTACAAACCCGGCTCTTTCCGATGTTGAATTTTAGCCTCGTTAATTGGGTAAAATAGACTTCGTTTCACATTTATATCAACTTTAAAATATATGTGACAATCTAAGAAACCGCTTCATGCATAAAACGTCTGCGTATAGCACGACGCTTTCTCGGTAAAACAAATGAAGCTAATTTTCAAGCAGAGAAATCAAAAAACATAACAGGGCGCTTTTTCCAAATGTCTATACGTTACCGTTACAGCTGTGTGTGCTTGAATGAGGGTTCTTCTTTCCTTGAGGAGGCGGCACATCAGCAACTTTTTACCTATGAGCTTTCTCCCAAACGTACAGGGCGTTGTCACTCCACCCTCCAAAGTGGTGGCAGCAAGACTGGCGGCATAAAGAACTCTGCGCTACCATCTAATGACACGCAAACTTTTTCAGCATACAAGTGCCTTGACGGTCTTTCCAAAAGGTAGGCGATTTCGCTTTTTCTTCTGCAATGGCAGGGAATGGAAAAAATACTTTTTTGATTGTTGGAAAGTGTAGATTATCGAAATATATGCCGTTAATGATTGTCTCTCTTCAAACTGATGAAATGATTGTCTTTTATAAATCAGATAGTTCCAGTGACGAAGAGCAATCTCCAAGAACCCTCTCACCGGGAGGTGGGTTTTCTGATTTTTAAATTAAAAAGCTGTACCTAGTTGTAGCGCTCAGAGTGTATAAATGAGGTATTTTTCTTATTTCAGAAGGTCGCAGTTTCTGGCCCGTTGGTTGCTCAAAAAGTGAGTCAATTTTAATAGTTTTAATTCGGAAATGTTGTTTATAAGACCGCACAGAATAAAGTACATTTAGACTTATTACTTTTAATGGAAATGTCTTTAAGTATGTACAAACTTAGTACTTTGTTTTAATTGTAGAAGAATCGGAGGCTGACCTATATTCTTCTTTACAACTGACAAGCACTCAATTGGAAGAACTGATAGCTACCACAGATTGTCTTTTTGAGACTAAAAATCCTGCCTCAGACAAAAAAACTAAAGTGTCCCCAGAACCTCCTAAGTACTACTTTCATCTGAGGGTTCGGATGTGTGGAAAATAAGGTGTTAGGAGTTGAATATATAATTTTTAACAGAAAACTCAATGCTTACGAAGAGTGGTTATTCTTCCGAAGGTTCCAGTCCGCCTCTAGAATCGGCACAAAGGCCCTCAGACAGTCTATTTTTGAACATCTCTTTCACGCAGCCCGGTAAGTTGAACTAATTGTGCGAGTGCGCAGCAAATCTTAATTTTTTAAAGACAACTTAGTTTTGTTTGTTTGTTTTTCAGAACCAGCGTCACCAGGCTTACTGACTCAGATACTCACCGCTGTTTGTATCATCACCCGGACTTCTCACCCAAATAGTCGTCGAATCTGAAAGAATTGATGCCGGGCTAAGGTTGCTGAGCTGAAGGTTGAAATTGACCGAGTTCTGTTAGATTTTCAAAGTGCATTTCCTGACCTTTTACCACTTTCTCCAGATTTACGTGAAAAGGTTATTTTATTGTATGCTATTTTAGAAAACCTTTTCCCCAAATAATGGCAGGCAATATGAGTTGCAATGGTAAAAGCAGGAAAAGGCATGCAAGTGAGGACTTGGATGCTGGGAGCAGTTCTCAAAATGTTGGGTTATTGCATGATATGGTGAATGAACTTAGTTACTCTATTCGGCCCCCAAAAATGCCTACTCCTCCTCCCTGATATTTTAATGAATTGGAATATATGCTATATACTGTATATTCTGCCGTTCTTTATTATATTCTGTAAGTGCCTTGAGCATGGGAAGGCGCTATATAAATAAAATGTATTATTATTATATTAATTGGCAAAATCAAAACATGACCCAAATCCATAATATAATAGCTACCATGAGAGTTCCTTCACCTGTTACCACTCCCATTGACTTTGACCAGCTTGACTGTATTTTAGAAACCCTGCGTCCAGTAGCCACCGCCGATGAAATGCTGACATTAAATAATTTGTTAGAAAGGGTTCAGCGGTCTTTGACCGATAATGTGATTGCTCAAATGGGTCATGGCTTAACAAACACTGTGGGTTCTGCAAATGCTCAGTCTTTTGGTCCAACCACCCAGAATGCTTTTGTCTCTCAGTGTATGGTTACACCAGTCTCTGCTACCCCTTTGGTTACATCCATTTCAGTTATACCTTTTGTACCCTCTACTTCTGTCTCAGTCATGGCAACCTCTGGTCCCTCTGCTTCAGTCCCTGTAGCTAACATATCTGTTTCAGTATCCCCATCTGTAGCTAGCCCTTCTGGTCCCTCTGCTGTATCTAACCCTTCAGTCCCTGTAGTTAACACTTCTGTTTCAGTACCCCAATCTGTAGCTAACCCCTCTATTCCTTCTGCTGTATCTAGCGCTTCAGTCCCAGTATCTAGCACCTCTGCTTCAGTATCCTCATATGTAGCTAACCGGTATGTCCGGTGGTTCTGTCGTGTCTAAACCCTCAACCTCTTCTATTTCAGTTGTAACAGTCATGGCTGGTCCCTCTGCTGTCTCTAGTGACGACAATCAGAGCATTTTTCAGCAGATCGACAGACCGGCGTTTAATCATACAGAAATAAGACACCCCTTAAATTTTGCTGATGCCTATGAACTAGAGTCTTATGAGGAGGTGTTTAACAGTATTCATGAGATGCTGCAAAGAATTCTGGATAGTTTTTTGGGTACTTTAAATCCACAAGATGTTGTACAGTTAGAATTGCGTGCTGATTCCTTACCTGTTGGTGTTTTTATACAGATGACTGGCTCTAATATTAATGTAGACGATTTTCTTCAACAGATAGAGAATCTTCTTCAGAGTCACTCGAGTGTATTAGCCGATGATTCTCTGATGCTAGTCATACAGATTGTTCGGTCACCTAGCGGTGGCGCCAACAGCGCTCGCAAGGCGTCCACTCTACTCAGTCATGAAATAGAAAGAAAATGAGGCATTTAATTATTTCTTATAATTACGGGAATCAACTCTGTTTTGCCTTTTGTCTGCTTACCCTAATAGAAGACTGGTACAGACCAAACCCGCAGTTATGCATGCGTGAAGTGTACAGCCTTCAGAGCTGTGCTGGATTATCCGAGCATGAAAAAGTGTCCTTTGCAGACGTTCATAAATTTGAAAACTTGCTGGATGTTAAAATTGTTATCTGGTACAGATGCCCAAGAAATTAAAAATTTGTAAAATTTGAAAGCTCCCACAGTAGAAACCCTAAAACCTACAGTATTTTATGTTTTTACACGACAACCATTACTATGGCATTTTGAATTTAAAGGGTTTTCTGGGTGTGAAATACTTGTGGGACTACTGTTACACAAGCTACCATTCAAACCTTAGCCATCGCTGTGAAGGCCACTGCAACGTCTGTTTTTCACCCGATTGCAGACCGGTCCCTGAAGAACTTATAAAGTGTGTTGATTGCAACTGTTACTGTCCCAATTTTGTTTTATTCAGCATACGATTCCTAAATTTAATGACAAGACCAAAGACATGGAAGCGGCCTGCGACACTGCCAAAATGTGTCCCCTGTGTTACAAAACTTACACAGTGAATGCTGCCTCAAAGCCCCATAAATGCCGGCCCAAGGAATGCCATGTTTGTAAAGCAAAAATTGAAAATGATGCAGAAAACCGTTAGTGCTTTATAGAAACCTTGAAGTCTGGGGATTGCTGTGAGAAATAAGTATTTTATGATTTTGAAAGTCGGCAAGAAACGGGTTGTGCCCATTCCGAATTATGTATACTGTAAGTCCCTGCAGGGGAAATCCTGGTTCTGGGTGGGTGAAAATTGTGTACACCAGTTCTTTGCCAGATACCGTCGTCCCAAGTATCAAGGCTATACTTTCATAGCTCACAATTCAAAAGGTTACGATGGGTACTTTTAATGAAGTATTTGGTTGAAAATGGTGTGAACCCTCGTGTTGCCACTCAAGGAAATAAGTTGATGTGTTTCACAGATGATGGTTATCAATTACGTTTTATAGATTCTTTGAATTTTTTAACAATGAAATTGAGTGCCATGCCTAAAGCCATGGGGTTTGAAGCCGAAAAAGGGTATTTCCCCCATTTCTTCAATAAGGCTGAAAACCAGAATTATATCGGACCCTACCCTGAGCCTGAATGTTACAGCGTCCGGAGCATGATGACAAAAGAAGAATTTTTTACCTGGTATGAGTATCAAACATGGCATTTTTAATTTTAAAGAGGAGATGGCTTTTTATTGTAAAAATGACGTTGAAATTCTTAGAACCGCATGCATCAAATTTAGAGACAAGGTCATCAAAATTAGCAATATTGTTTCAATGTATGACCCTTGCCTCTCTATGGCCATGTACTGGCAAAACTGTATGCCTCCAAAATCTATTGGTATAATTCCTTCTGACCATTACATTAGTAGTCAGAGAAACTATTCAAACGCATCTGTTCAATGGCTATTGTATCTCTGTGAAACAGAAAAGTTGAACATTCGGCACGCTCTAAACATTGGGGAAGTAAAGAAGGGTTCCCTTTTTCTTGACAGTTGTGCCAGAATTAAAGGTATTCCAACTGCCTTTGAATTTGCTGGCTGCTTTTATCACGGCTGTCCAGAATGTTATGATTTAAACAGTACCCATCCTTTAACCGGCAGTTATGTACCAAAAGTTTATGCAAAAATTGAAAATACTTAGGACAAAATGTAATCTAGATGTGCGCGTGCTCTGGGAGCATGACTGGGAGACGATGAAAAAAACACGACCTCCGGCTACAAACTTTCTTAAAACAGTGCGATTTCCCTCAGCAAATAAATCCAAGGGACTCGTTGTTCGGCGGCCGTACCAACACCATAAAATTGTACCACAAGGCCTCAGGCACCAAACAGATTCACTATTATGATTTCACTAGTTTCTACCCGTTTGTGAATAAAACAAAAATGTACCCGATTGGTCATCCCACCATCATTTTTCAGCAGTTTGGCGATCTCGGCCAGTATTTTGGTTTAATTAAAGCCACCGTTCAACCTCCACGTGGTCTCAGTTTTCCAGTCCTGCCTCTCAGGTTTTGCAGGAAATTAATGTTCCCCCTCAGTCACACCTGCGCAGAGACAGAATCTCAGACTGGGGACTGTTGTCACACAGAGGATGAGAGAGCTTTAACCAGGACTTGGTGTAGTGTGGAAATAGCAAAGGCCGTTGACAAAGTTTATAAAGTTTCAAAGGTACACGAGATTTGGCATTACTCTGAAAATACTTCTGAACTATTCTTGGACTATATCAAGCTTCACCTAAAACGCAAGCAGGAGGCATCGGGTTATCCTACCTGGTGTACGGATGAGGCTTCCCAAGGCAGGTATATTTTAGATTATTATCCGAAGGAAGGTGTACAATTGGACAGCGATAACATCGCCGTAAATCCTGCTAAGAGACAGATTTCAAAATTGTTTTTAAATTCTCTTTGGGGTAAATTTGGGCAAAAACCTCTCCATCTCACTACTAGCTTAGTCAAGGACGGTGAGGAATTCTTGCAATATATTTTCTCCAAAGAGTATAATGTTTCTTATTTTGAATTTATCGGCGATGAGATTGCTCAAATACAGTGGAAGTACGCCGATGAAAAGTACACCCTACCTAGTAGCGTTAATGTTGTCACTGCTGCTTTCACAACTGCCTATGCCTGGTTAGAGTTGTACGATTTACTGGACAGTCTGGGAGAAAGGGTGTTGCACCACGACACTGACTCGGTCATTTTTACTTCTCAACCTGGTCAGTACAATCCTCCTCTGGGTGACTATTTAGGAGAGCTCACCGGTGAGTTAAATCCTGGTGATTATATTACAGAATTTGCATCAGGTGGTCCAAAGATGTACGGGTATAAAACGGCACAAGGCAAAACATGTATGAAGGTTAAAGGCATTACCATTAACCACAAAACTGGTAAAATTTGTAAACCTTGAAAAACTAACCAATCTAGTTCAGAATTTTGTGACGTCTCATGAAGCACCTCCTCAAGAGTTACCGGTTCAAGGTAAGCAGATCCGTAGAAATAAAAAACACTTCACTTTAGAAAACAGACCACTCAGGAAGAAATTCAGAGTGGTGTATAACCAGACTGTTCTCCTAAAAGATTACACTACAAGACCTTATGGATACTAAAAGACATTTTGATACATGCCTTCAACACCCCTTCGCTAAAATGATCTTGGGTCCGTCTTGTTCCGGTAAATCCTATTATGTAAAAAAATCACTAGACCATTTGAATCACACTGTGTCTCAACCTTTTCAAAATATAATTTGGTTTTATAGTTGCTGGCAGAAAAAGTACGACGAGCTATCGGTTAAATTTCAGCAGTTAAAATTTATTGAGAGGATCCCGAAGTCTTTATGCGACGACAAACTTCTCCCTCCTGAGAAAATAAATTTGGTCATTTATAGATGATCTGATGGTATCAGCTAGCGAAAGCCAGGAAATTTACTTGGTTAAAAATTTACAGTATTCTTTCAAGGAAAGAAAAGCCGAACGATTAATCTTAACGCCAATTATATTACTCTTTTTAAAAACCCCAGGGACAAATTGCAGATTACCACCTTGACCCGCCAAATGTATCCAAGGAGCGTTAAGTTCTTTTTGGAAGCTTTCGAAGATGCTACAAAATTGCCATATGGCTATCTCTTAATGGATCTGAAGGCACAGACCCCCGATGAACTGCGATTAAGAACAGGTCTGTTTCTGTCCGATTGGCCGGTCGTGTACATCATGAAAAGATAAAAGAAGCTGTTCTGAGTCAACATTACATATTATGTCGGCCAGAATAAGCAGAAACCCACAGCCTCTCAAGGCATTACTCCGTTGCTCTTGACGTTGCCGTAAAATTCTTATAAATGTGTCTTCTGACGATTTAATTAATGCTTTGTCCAAAATAGCCTGTAATACTTTAAAAGGTAATATACTGTACCTCTTACACACAAACAGTTTAAGCAACTCAAGAAGCATAAAACAACCATCAGAAACTAACCTTAAAAAAGAAGAAAGCTATTTTGAACCAGAAAGGAGGCTTTCTGGGGGCTCTTTTAAGTGTCGCCGTGCCCTTCATATCCAATTTATTAGCTTCTAGAGCATAAACATGGAAAACGCTCAAAAAATGTATTTGGTACCGCAGCAACAAATGACTGTTTTTTAGCAAAAGAGTGCTAATCCGAACGATCTCTTGAGTGCCACCGAAACTGAACTGGACAAGGAAATGAAAAACGTATTGCAATGCTGTGACATAGGGGCTGACGAGAAGGTGAAGCTTTACACCTCCATCTTGCAGAGATACCTAACGTTAGTTAAAAAGGCCGATAAAGAAACTAACAGTCTGACCCTCGTGTTACCAAAAGAGGAAAATGTCGAGGGGGACGTTAGAACAGTCAACGTGTCTGAGGACCAGGTTTGGCAAGAGATTTTAGAAGTGCGCCTATAAAAGCAAAGAAAAATGTTGAAATTGTTTTACATAAAATGTCTGTCAACCCCAATCACGCATTTTGTAATAATTATGGAGAGTTGTCGTTAGAAGGTAAACATTTGGTCGGCTCCAACATGGTGGATTTGGTACGTAATCTGACAGCATCTCATACAATACCTGAGCATAGGCGGCCGCGTGGTTGGAAGAAGTTTGTAAATGCCATGGCTGGTTTGAACATTCCATTTTCTGTTGTGCCTAATAATGAAACGAGAGAACTCTTTGAAACTTTTAAGCTGCCTGCCACCCCCCTCCCTGTTCATCAACCTGAAGTTAGCCCCTACCGATGGAAACCGAGAAAAAAAAGACTGGATTGGATTGCTGAAAAATTTGTAAAATTGTTTGTTTATTAAATACAATTTTATGTCATTACAGAGTGTCGTCATCCTTTAACCGTCTATTGAAATATTTATATGTCTCTGATCTCTGCATGCAAGGGTACCGATAAAAACAACGTCCCGGTGAAGGAAGCCAGGAACGAACAAATTTAGAAACCATAGCATCGTTATTGTTCACATCATCAGAATACTTTTTTATTACAGAGTCGTACGGGAGTCCTTTTCCTCTCTGATGCAGATAGAAGAGACAGTGTTGACCGCATTTGTCCGAGAACCAGCTTTGAAGCTGCCTGTTGTTGTAAATAATTTGTTTACAGTTTTTGCTTAAGAAACGGTAAATGTCCTTAGAGAAGTAGGTAAAGACCAGAGGATTTCCATAGGAATCAAAAAACTCCCCATTTCCGTCTTCAGTGAGGTAAATCCCCAGCCAGTGTTCTCCAGGTTGGGTTTGACGGTGAGTATTCACTATGAACATGGCCGGCACCCCATTATTTTTTTTCTGGTAGTTGATCACACGCCAGCACCCCGCAGAAATATCGTTCGGTGTAGGGATCTTGGGACAGCAGTTCTGTTAATTGTTTTGTATTCATGATATTTATTAGTAGTCATACAGAACATTACATCTCAGGTTGATTTCAATGATGTTGTCAAAGATTGCATATACTATTAGATTGACGGTCCGCAGGAGAGGGACGCAGAAGCGTAATTCAAATCTCATGTTTCCAGTTTTAACTAGTGAAAAATGATCACCGCATTCTTGATCGGGAGTTTCATCAAAAGCGAAAAGTGTAAATCCTTGCGAGAACTCTAAACGGGTGATAGACTGAGCTTGATCCTTCAAATGCTTACCAGTGGCCAACACCAGGTTATAGTATTCTCTGGCACTGTTGCCACTTGCAAAGTCTGGTTGAAAAGGTTTGGCCGGAATCTGTTCACCGTCCATGTACAGAGCCAAGAACTCTACATCATTATGTTTGAAATTGAATGGATTCCTTGTATAAGAACCCGAAAAAGCCTCATTATCCATCATGCTTCAGAGAGGGCTGAGAGAGGTGGGACTTCAACATACTGTATATACTTTTATCTACACTCGTTTGAGTGAAAGGCACCGTAAACAGGTCCAGTTCAGATTTGACACACTCTTCAGACATTCTGTGTACGAAAGTCATCTTCTCTTAAAAAACGTCTCTCCTTTTCTTTTTGCTTGCTTTAGGTTTGTTCTTCTTTGGACGACGTTTAGAATATGCTGTAAAAATAGTGCGCCTTGCCTTTTTAACTGGTGGGGCCTCATACAAATCCGGTGGTCTCTTGCGTTTTGTCTTTCTCATTACCATCAAGCCCGCTCCCTCCTGCTTTTCTCGGACTTCACCAGCTGCACTTGATATAGCTCCGGTGATCACATCTTTTACAATATTTTTAGCAGCGGATTTGATATATGATTTTGCAATGTCAAAGTCTTTTTTCAGGAGAGGTAAAGCTCTTCTAAACAACCCTCGAAATATACCTCCAATCCCCCCGCCATACATTACAGGGGATCCAGAGAATCCCGGTAACCCGTTACCCACTTGGGTCTAGTAATATTGCATGTATGGTGTCGGTTCCTTGTTAGACCTCATTGTCTCAGTCATACATACAATGCCTGACGAGTCTGAAATGCAACTTTACTATCACCTTACCAAACTGAATTGGCACGTTTTTGTTCTGGTCCGTCTTTATTTCAATAGCTACTGTGTCAAAATCATTCTTGCTGACCGGTGCATAATGCGGTTTGTTGTATGTGATGGTTGTAATTTTATTCGCTTGATCCTCTATATGAACGCACCTCAAAAGGGGTATGTAGCTGTCTCCGACTCTCTGATGAGATACGATATCCCCGTACAAGTACAACGTGTACAAGCCTGCCCTGATGTCGGCGGGGAAAGGAGCCTTGTAAGTTAACCCCCGAGTCTGATCAGGATGCGCTCCTAATATTCGACCCAGCTGTCCTTATAAGTTTATAGTTTCATCCTTTTCGCCCGGTACCACGTAGACTCTTCTTTCCACCGCATTATAACTGATTTTCACAGGATTCTCAGAAGGGACAGTTCCAGCTTCTACATCCGTCAAAGTGGGTAGGCTTAAGGTTGTCAAATTCATAAAAGACAGTAGGTCGTGAATACCTTCGTAATACCTGCATGGAATGTAGTAATATTTTTTTTATCCCTGGAGCTGAAACGTAGAATTCGTTATCCGGTTTGTCTATGGTATTCCACGTGTGTGGGTATTGTATTTCTGCTAGACCAATATCCCAAGAACCTTCTAATTCTATGGGTTTAGCAAGCTTTGTCGTGAAATTGGAAATTGTGTTGTTAGGGAAAATGTCTGAGGAAGCGCTGCTAAGTAGAGTCACAAAAAAACTTTTGTGCTCCATCGTATACCGCTAGAGAATGATGAGCCGATTAGGAGCGTTCTGGATTTTATTGAACATCTTGGGCTTGGCTCTCCAGTATCCAACTGTTAAATTTTTCTGGCTTGTTTTTTATTCTTAACTTTCCTAGCCAGTATTTTTTCAATCCTGTAAACGTCTGTGGAATCGACTTTAATTCAGGGTCGTAAAAGGATCCTATGATCTCTTCACCATCGTAATCTTTCAGTTTGTACACAGCCGGTGCCCTAGGTACAAGCTCAGATACGGTAAAGATTTCATCTGAAAATGTTTGTTCATAACCTTTCACAAAAGGATGTTTGGTTTTAGACACCCTAACTGTGTCTCCTACATTGAACTTAAACAAGTTTTTGAAAACTTTACAGGAATTTAATGTGTTTACCTCAGAAAGAGCCATTTTTATGCTTCGATGATAACTTTTGTTGTAAGAGTATACTAGATCCAACAATTTATCGATGTAGGTTCTCATATTATACGCACTGAAGTATTTCCACATTTTAGATTTTAGTGTGCGGTTAAATCTCTCCACCACGGATGCCTTTAATTCATTTCCTGTGTTGAAATGTTTTATTCCGATCTTCTTTAACAGCTTTTGAAAATCTTGGTTGAAAAACTCTTTCCCCTTAGCGGTTTGGAGCTTCTTTGGAGTTCTACCAGTGTTCAGAATGTCTTGGAAGGCTCTTGTCACTTCCTTGCCCGTTTTGTTCTTCAGGGGCTGTACCAATGCATTCTTAGAAAGTATGTCGATACAGGCTAACAAATATTTAAAACCCCGGTTATGCTCGGAGACATTTGTCATGTCCGCTAAATCCATCTGCCATTGCGAGTCTATATCGGATACATAAACCTTATTTCTCCTAAAATGCCTTCTAGCGGGTTTGTGAATTGTATAAGAATATTGACCGGATAACAAATCCGACACCTGATGGTCATTACTTTTCTGACCCGAAACCTCAAGAGCTCTTTTCAAAGAGTCTTTTCCCCCAAAGCTGCCAGGATTTGTCGGATTATAATAAACTTTTTTCATGTAACTCTCTATCCTCGACGGTGAAAGAAAAATGTCAATGGTTTAAAAATCAAATAATATTACAACTAAACAGCATGATTAAAAACGGACAAAAAATGTTATATCACAGGTACATTCAGTTCAGACTTCATTTGATTTTTCTATGTCATATTCCCTGTAAAAACCCCAAAGGTACATCCGTCATATCAGGTACAGAAAAATGGTGTTTAGAGAAAGCATCGGCTATTTCACATATTTTTGAGTAAGAGTCATCGTCCATGTTATGAAAGGCTTGTACAATAGCCTCATTAACACTAGAATTACCAGAGCCTACGAAAAAACTCGTAAATCCGTCCCACCTTAAATCGCGTCTTAAAGCCATTTGCACATCTCCGCCAGAGTCCTTTGTCATCTAAATGTGCTGATAAAGCTACTAGCAGCCAGCTATTCCATCCCCCCACCGACTTAGAATGAACTCCTAGCTCATGCCTTGCCTTGATTTGATTATTTGGGATTGAAGTGGAGTTTTACAGTGGAAATAATTCGAGCGTTATTTGGAATACACGCATTTCATGTGTGTTCCGTTTCTACAGTATAGTACTAGTCTGTGCAAACACATTTTTAAAACAGAAACGTTTTTCATATTCTAATAGTAAATGACAAAATGTAGGCATAAACTATATAACGTATGAAGCCTGAAGTCCATATATCAAAGAAACACTTTCACAAAAGGTACAAATAAGAGAACACGTGCGCTTTTCTTCAAAAGTATAACTGCACAAAAAAAAAAATCCACATTAGCATGCCACATTGACACACTTGCTACAACTGCCGTGGTGGTGTAATGGTATCAGCTCCTGACTGGGGATCAGAGGGTGGTGAGTTCGATCCCGCACGGCTCCACTTTGAGAAATGATCTGTTCTTATTCTTACAATTTTAGAATAACAACATAAATTTCATTTCAGTCTGTAACAGCCGGTGTAACTTATCATACTGGTAAAGGTTAGCTTTTTTTTTTTTTTTTTTTGTTTAATTCACTTTTCATTCTCGCAGCCGATGCATACTAACGCCCCCCCCCCCCCCCCAAAAGGGTTCTGACACATAAACGCTGGCAAAGCTGCCTTCCTTCATATCTCACCGTCACTTGATTTTCTTTTTATTCAGTGTTATTGAGTGTTCCTGCCAGTCCCCACATGTTGCCGTATGCTGTTTCTTTTGTACTCCAGGACATGCAGAGGAGAGAATGATTTCACATTATTTATGCTGTTTTCACATAAAGACTGCAGTATACTCGTGACTGCATTCTCGTACCAATGCACTTTTTCCATCACCTTTTCCTGTAAGAAGCAATGTACTCACTTCTCTCTATGCTGTGGTTTCTATTACACACCTGAAAGAGACGATATATGTGAAAACTTCATCGCACTAATGCAATATTATTTGAAAACGAACAGCGTCAGATCAGGTGTGAAAATTTTATGTGAGATACGAAGAAGGCAGCTTCGCCAGCGTTTATGTGTCAGAACCCTTTTGGGGGGGGGGGGGGGGGGCGTTAGTATGCATCGACTGTGAGAATGAAAAGTGAATTAAACAAAAAAAAAAAAAAAAAAAAAAAAAAAAAAAAAAGCTAACCTTTACCAGTATGATAAGTTACACCGGCTGTTACAGACTGAAATGAAATTTATGTTGTTATTCTAAAATTGTAAAAATAAGAACAGATCATTTCTCGAAGTGGAGCCGTGCGGGATCGAACTCACCACCCTCTGATCCCCAGTCAGGAGCTGATACCATTACGCCACCGCAGCAGTAGTAGTAAGAGTGTCAATGTGGCATGCTAACGCGGCTTTTTTTTTTGTGCAGTTATACTTTTGAAGAAAAGCGCACGTGTTCTCTTATTTGTACCTTTTGTGAAAGTGTTTCTTTGATATATGGACTTCAGGCTTCATACGTTATATAGTTTATGCCTACATTTTGTCATTTACTATTAGAATATGAAAAACATTTCTGTTTTAAAAATGTGTTTGCACAGACTAGTAATATACTGTAGAAACGGAACACACATGAAATGCGTGTATTCCAAATAACGCTCGAATTATTTCCACTGTAAAACTCCACTTCAATCCCAAATAATCAAATCAAGGCAAGGCATGAGCTAGGAGTTCATTCTAAGTCGGTGGGGGGATGGAATAGCTGGCTGCTAGTAGCTTGTGTTTATCAGCACATTTAGATGACAAAAGACTCTGGCGGAGATGTGCAAATGGCTTTAAGACGCGATTTAAGGTGGGACGGATTTACGAGTTTTTTCGTAGGCTCTGGTAATTCTAGTGTTAATAGAATGTTCATTTTTCAGGTCGTCGACAGCATTTTGTACAAATGCGTCAATCTTGTGAAAAGGCAGAAAGATGTTGAAGCAACCCGGAGTCTTTATGACCAGCCTCCTGAGCCACGGTTTGCGGAAAACTGTCAGACTCTCTTGAAAGCGGCCAACCCGATAAACAGAGTCAGGCTCAAATAGACATGTATGCTGCGTCTGGCTAGGGTGATCTATTAAACACCCCTTACCAGATACTTTTTAGGTCCCAATCAACTATTATATCCAGCAGAGCCGCAATTAAACTCTTGACCAGCTTCAGAGCCTTTCAAAATGTTTCAACCGGGGTCCGTCAGTTTGTTCAAGGTCCATACCTGCATAATCAGCATCCTTGGATGATATTTTCCAAACGGTCAGAGCCTCTACCAGTTTGTCCACGGCCTCTTCTTGTTGCATGGCCTGAACAGCTATCTCCACAGCCCCTGTTAGGCACCCCGGAACATCATCAGCAGGTACAAAAATGTCAGGTACTGTGCGGTTCTCCAGGAGACTGTCCGACCAATACATACCATCAGGGGCAGGTAACTGAGGCTCAGGCCAATAGATCTGGTCACTTGAAGGCATAAGAAGGTCCGGCCAAGAGAGCTGGTCTGGAGGTGAGCTGTTAGGCACAGAGCATCCGGAGTTGGGCACGATATCATCAGGCCAAAACAGGCAATTGGAGGGTGCCGTCTGTCCTGTAGACCAACATGCCTGATCAGGAGCATAGCCGGAGAGGTGCTGGTTGTTAACCGGCCAAAACACGTCATTGGCTGTCAGTATCTGGTCTGGAGCAGAGTAGCTGGGTTGTAGGTTACCGGCAGTCATCATTTGGTTTGGAGCAGAGTAGGCAGGGTTGGTTTGAGGGTTAGCCGGCCAAAACTGGTAGTCAGCGGCGGCTGTCTGTTCCACACTACCGTAGATCAGCTCTTCAGAACGCATCAAAGTGTGGAGGACTTCTGACATCTCAGAGTTCAAGAGAACAGGGAGATGCCTGGGTCAGTTATCAACGGCTTCTAGGAGCTCAGCTTCGGTAGGGTAGTTAGTTAAAGACATTTTGAGATCGCTTTAGGTTAATGTAATCTATGAAAGAAGACTGCTGTATCTATTTACACTTACTCAGGAATGGGTGTTTCCCAGTTTTCTTCCTCCTTCTCCCTGCTTGAATTATTCAACAGGCAAATCTCCTCCTCTGAAAACAATGGCTCCAATTTTCTTTTAATTCTTTTTATTTGGTCAGACAGTTTTCCTTGATGAATAGCCTCATCAATATTTGGAATAAGAGATTTAAAAAAAGTCCAGTCTTTTATAGAAAAATGAATTTCACTCACACGTTCCTTTATCTCATTTTCTTGATATGCCTTCCACTCTTTGTGACCGTCCTCTTTCTATTCAGGAAGGATAGGCTCCTTCTTGGAAATCACCACTGTGAGCTGTCCCAGAGTATTTCTTTTTACTTCTACCCTGCGCAAAGCACAATTAGAATCGTACCAAGCTGAGCTGAATCGAGGATCCCGTAACTCAAGCATTCTGGAAACCCTGTTAGTTTTCAGTTTCTTAGGAGCATTCACAAGACCGTCCATTCTATTTGCTTTTGGGTGTCGTGGAGTTTTCACTAAATGACTAGAGTTTTATACAAGAACTCTTTCGTTTTCCTACAGCAGTCGGGTGGAGCAACACTCCTCTCCCCTAACCTTGTAGGCGGTTAGAGAGACAAAGGTGTACCTCGTGGGTGTGGGAATTGCTAATGGGGAATGATAAGGGCATTGTTTACAAGAGAACCACCCTAAAAGGCAGGGTTTAGAGCTTATCAATTATGACAGTGGTCCAACCCTTCATTAACCATCCTCACCCCTAGGGGAAGGGGATATGTCATAAATCATATTTTCATATTTCATATTTTGGGGCAGGGCTTAAGGTCATCAATCATCCCTTTGACAGTTTGACAGTTCCTTTCTGATAGTACTACTAACAGACCATTTTTGATTAAATGTTTTATTAATAAATAATAAAGGAGTACATTAGATAAGGAAGCAACAATAAATTAGTTTTAAATTATGTACAAAGCAAAACACCCAAAGTCATTCTACCCAGAGAAAGCACTAAAAGGAGACAGGAAAAAAAATGACAGAGCAAATATGAAGTTAACAGGAGGACCAGCACACACCTCACGGAGGACTGAGCACAGGAAAAGAGAGCAGAAAGAAGATGAAGATGAAGACAGCATCAGGGAACTTACACAAAGCACCTCTTGAGGAACTGCTAGTTTTGGATCGTAGAAGGTTCCCGAGGGACAAGATTATCCATAGATACTATACTATAGGAGTCCTGCAAGTCCTGGAGATTTCTAGTGGAGGCTAACCGCAACTTAGCTGCAATGGCCGCAATCATTTGGAGGCCCTGTTTGAAGAGAAACATAAGAAAGGTGGAAGAGGAGGACTAAAAGATAAAAGAATGGGGGTGCAAAGAATTTCCAAGAGTGATTTGATCAAAAAGAGCCTGAGGACAGTAACTGGAGTAGAAGGACATTCCCAGAACTTGGGAGGGACATGCTGGGGAACTGAAGGGGAAAAAATGACTTAGAAGTCTACTTCTAGATCCACTAGATGGTGTCTCTGGAATTTATGGCCAAATGAAAATTGTGTGTATTTTTTATGACGATTTTTGTTTTGTTTTCATTTAAACCAATATGTTTTTAGATGGAGCTTGTCAAATGAACGCAGAGGCAGATCATAAGAATTTTACTGCAGCTTTTTATTGGTGTTCTACTTTGCTGTTTAGAGATAACATATTAACTGTGATTTGAGTTTTTAAAGTTGGGGATTATATGCTGGTGTTTGTTTCAAAAGCCTTTTGTCATCTGGATGTCAGTACCATTTTCATTTCTTATGTCTGTTACTGCACTTTATTTGCAAAACATTTAAGCTTGTGAGCTTTTCTCTCCGGTGAAGCCTTTGCTATCTCCAATTATACATTCTAATGATAACTGCAGACTAAACTATCAGATGATATTTTTAGAGATGATTTGAATTACTTGATTACCATGCACTCATCGTCATGATGCCATATTTTTTCATGTCTTAACAGTATGAGATGAGACACAGAAATAACTAGACTGGGCTTGGGGCATTCCTGGAAAACCGTCTGGAGGTCAGCCCAACGTGAATCATAGAACTATATCCCCTCCTACACACCCTCTCAATTCACCAACCGGCTAGGTATATCCTGTGAATAGCCCAGTCAGTATGTGCACAACAATCGCTACACGAGTTGGCACTATAATGTCGGGTGAATAGAATGCCACAGAAACTTATGAAATGACAAAAACAGCGTATGGTGATAACAGTTTGTCTGCCACACAAGTTTTTGAGTGGCACAAACGTTTCAAGGAAGGACAAGAAATGTGGAAGATGTTCAATGCCCAGGTTGCCCAGGCTCGTCTCAGACGGATGAAAACACCAAACCGGGGAATCAACCAGATTGAACAATCAGATTGTTCGAAATGATCGTACTGCTTTTTCCGTAAAGCAGTTTTTGACTGAAAAAACCATTCCTGTCCTCGATCATCCTCCCTATTCACCCGATTTAGCTCCCTGTGATTTTTAAAATCAAAAGTGACCTGAAGGGAACACATTTTTCTTCAATGGATGAAGTGAAGACACAAACGGCAAGACTTCCAGCACTGTTTCAATCAATGGAAGATACGTATGGAGCGGTGTAGAGATCAGGAGGGGGAGTATATAGAAGGTGACAATGTTTAGAATGCTGTAATTCATCAATAAATATATTTTTTACCAATCCGGTGATTTTTGTGTCTCACCTTGTATACAAGTTGCTTTAGTGACGTGCACTATTAGTGTATTAGGCTGAGATGAGTGTTTCCCAATAACTTATAATAAATAATTCACCAGCCTTATTATTGATTACAAAATGTAATAAGTACAGTGCACATCTAGGAATAAAAATGTGTTTTCATAAGTTTAAAATTCATTCTGGGGAGGGAGAGGATAAGGCACTTTGCAGTTGATGAAGGCCCCAGTTTGGTAAAAATGCACAAAAAAATTACAGTTGAAAGCATTGAGGCTGCTGTGTTGTTTATTGAGATTTTGGCTTGAAAGGAAAATGTTTTTGTATTTTGTAATTCAGTACAAAGCCACAAAACAAAGTAATGACATTAGCCGCTTTCCCACTGGGATCCAGGGGCGTTTTAGAAACTCTGGAACTTTTGTATTATTCCCACTGCAGGATCTCGGGTCTTTTAAAATTCCTGGTACTTGTTTTTCGCTCCTACTCCACGGTACGTCCTTTTCATTCAATAACTAGGAACTATCATGGGCGGGGCTTGGAAGATGAATTGTGTTGATTGGTTGTCCATAAGCACAAATCTGTTAGCAGTCTGGGCTTGGTGAAGACAGACATCGCAACCTCCCTGGTAAAGCTGCAAACTCTTCAAATCAACAGGGTTCAGAGGTCCCCCATGAACTCCTGAACACGCCTCACTTGGCAGCACATCACTCTTCTCTGCTCATCACACATTTTGAATAAAGGTTACAGTTCCTGTTGTGATGGGGGGACGCAACACACTAAAGAGCCTACATCATACAGGAACTCAGTGATACTTTAAAACAAAGTTCCTGCAGGGGGAAAACCCTTAAAGGATTCTTATGTAATATTCAAGTTTGGAATTTTAGCTTTTAATCAGTAAATCTAAACATTAATCAGAAAAATTTACAGTTGAAGAAAATTGATCCCATCAGTGCAGATTTATCTGAGAATTTCTGCAAGTGACATGACTGGGTGTTATATTGATAGGCCAAAGTGTAGAGTGTAAAGACAAAAGGAGACAGGACTGTTCCTTGTGGTCCCCCAGTGTTGCTCACATTCATATCAGAAGTTCTTGAGTCTCACAAACTGCCATCTGCCTGACAGATAGTCCATTATCCAATAGACCATAGGCTCATCCATCTGCGTATCTCTGAGTTTACACCTTAATGGCTATTTTAGGTTTTCTTTTTTTTGCATTTGCTTCAACTATGAAAAGTCTGAAACAGAATACGATCAACACTTGGCCATTGGTCAGTCACCACTAGCGTCATTGCTATACATTTAATGCATTGTGTTACACAGTATGAGGAAACACTATAAAAGCAACAATTTTAAATTTATCCTAAAATTGGATTCTTTATACCAACAAATTTCTTGCAAGACCATGAAGACATGGAGTGAATTGGAGCAAAACTGTCATTTAACACAGCACTTTGTATGAAAGAGTAACACGTATCATATTTGACATATCACTACTTCTGGCAGGTGGAAATGATTGCTTTGAGTATAACCAAGGAAATCCAATTTTTTTTTTAATAATAGCCATATATGCAAGGAGAGGAAATGGTGACAAAGGTTCTCAAGTGGGATTAACTTATGATGTC
Organism: Erpetoichthys calabaricus; assembly: GCF_900747795.2. Classification (NCBI taxonomy): domain Eukaryota; kingdom Metazoa; phylum Chordata; class Cladistia; order Polypteriformes; family Polypteridae; genus Erpetoichthys; species Erpetoichthys calabaricus. The sequence continues at coordinate 226,544,503 of NC_041394.2, forward strand.
TACTAACACAGGCCCTGCTAATTGCAAACATTTTAAAAGATACTGCTGTGACCTTGCAGTGTTAAACTTGATTTTATGATGATTTCGTTGTAAGTAGCTGTGCATGCTTAGGATGGCCACCAGAAGACAGCTGGAATGCTGATGATGATTCTCATGAATGTATTTCATATGTCATTAGCCGAGAATGCTGTGCTTAATTTAAATCACTGAAAAAAGTAAAAGTAAAATTAAAGCCTACAAAGACAGCAAGAGAAAAACAAGTAACTCTTGACCAGCCTGGGAGTTACCCAAATACATGGACCTGTCTACACTTCCCCATAATGAAATGATATTAATAATGTCACTGAACAAGAGGGGTGATGAGCACTTATGCGCCAAGGATATTTTTTATACAGGGTGAGTGAAAATGATGTTAACATTTGAATGGTGGAAACAATTTATTCATAAAGCATACTTCATATGTGCAAGACAATTCACAGGAATGTCTCAACCTGTTCGCCATCATATAATGTAGCACATAAACTGTCCACAAGAATTGTATATAAGTACATACATAGCAGTACCATTAGTGTTAACATAATTTGGACTCACCCTGTAAAGGCACCAAACACAGCTGATGGACATCAATATAGATGTGGATTCTGTTTTAGGACAAACGGCCGAATTCTTTGTTGGAACTGGAAGGATGTTCCCAATAAAATGAACAGCAACTCTGTCCATTTATGTGCAATTTGGGACATTAGTCAGTTGAAACAAATGTGTAGATATGAGCTGTCATTACTTTAGTTGATTGAAAGATTCAGATCACATCAGATCTTCTTTAGTAAGACTTTTTAGGAAAGAATAATTGGGTCATGTTTAGGAGCAAAACTTAACAAAAATCTTTAGTGGGGTGGTGTAATTTATCTATTACCCAGCATGCTTGCAATAAAGTGCTGTATGTAAAAAAAAGTTTGAAATAATATCAAGTTCCGCTTCATTTATTTGAATGCGCACACACCCACTTCTACTTCTTCTGCAGTGCCAGTCTAGTTGCACCATTGACACTCACTAGTGGCACAAATATAAAATTCTTACCATGTAACAGGGATACTTATTGCTCACCTACCTGAAAAAAATATAAAAAGAAATTAGTCTGTAAATTAGGTGTATTTTGTTAATTTGTCTGCATTTTATCGGGTGTATTTGGATATCTATGTGGTTAAACTGGGGTTGTTGACCTCACAGAAGTCTATTTTGGCACTTAATTCTTGCTATCTTGATTCCCGAAAGATATGTAATTTGACCGTCTTCCTGTAACACCATGTTGGATTCTTTCAGGTGCCGCCATTTTGTGAGCTTCGCATCAACTTTTGCCATGTGGATTTCCCAAGAACGTGTGACATGTGACATCATTAGTGTTGGCAGTTAAAAGGTCACCACAGGCATTTTTTCCTTATCCAAGCTTAGATTGAATTGACATCTTGTGTGCGATTTCCTATGCCTTTCTCTTATGCTTTATCGGCTCCTCTTCTGACTAATGACTTCTAATTTTTGTTTAAAGTTTTCTGTTTTTTTTTTTTTTGTTTTTTTTTAAAAGATTGATTTTTCTTAGTGGCTTGGACCCTTGCACATATTTTTGACCTCACTTCTTTTCCTGACCACTTTAGAAAAAAATGTTTCTCTGACTTCAGCCGAGTCTGAACAAACTCAAATGACTTATCATTCATTTATTATTCATAATTAAATACCACCAAATATGAAGAGTAAATTACTTTACTTTTTAAATAAAAAAGTAAAAGTAAAAAAGTAGTTCAAATGCACATACTTAAAAAACATTAGACAGATTACTTTTGGTAGCAAATTCCTCTGCCAGAAAATAAAAATGCTGGAAAGTAGTTGAGTAAAAAGCCAGCCATTGAGCTTTGGCCAGCTAAATCGAGCAGCTTAGGAACAGCCTTCTGACTTGGTGTACTCTGGGCCTGCTCTCGGGGGTCCTGTTTTACACTACAGGCAGTGCTCTTGGCCATTGAAGGATGTACGGAGTCCAGAAAGCATTTGAGGTTCCTGGCTTAAACACTTGCTAGCAGTGTACTTATTTTGCTAGCATGGCATGAGACCCATCGCCTCAAAGCCCTACCTAAAACTGTCTTTTCAGTATGCAGTTGGTGATGACTGAATCCGAGGATGCACTCTTGTAAAGGTATAGAAAGCTCTCATGAAATAGTCTAACACATGCATATTCTGCAGAACAAAAGTTAGCAGCACAAAAGAATCCTTTTCTATATCTGACCAGCACACAATGCAATAAGACCTGGGGCCTCATGCATAACGCCATGCGTAGAACTCACACTATAACATGGTGTAAGCACAAAAACAGGAATGTGCGTACGCACAGAAAAATCCAGATGCAGGAATCTGTACGTACGCAAACTTCCACGTTCTTCCGCTACATAAATTCCGATCAGCATGAAAAGTAACGCACATGCACGCGCCTTCTGTGCCGCCCCAACTCCTCCCAGAATTACGCCTCTTTGAATATGCAAATCGATATAAATAGCCCTTAAGCTCAGCCTTCTGTGAAAAGACAATGGGAAAAGCACGGGGGAAAATATAAGAATTTCAGCGAATACCAAATGGAGGCAAAGGAAAAACGTACTATTTGTTGGTTTAAACAGTGGTATAATCAACAAAATGAAGTTGATCAAGTGACTGAGTGTCAGAGAAACTCGAAAGCTCAAGTTCACAAAGTCGCACAGTGCCCGAAATAAAAAAGAAATCACATATCAAAGTCGCTGTGAAAAGGCAAGTCATTGCCCACTGTCTGAGTGTCATCCATCCATCCATCCATTGTCTCCCGCTTATCCGAGGTCGGGTCGCGGGGGCAGCAGCTTGAGCAGAGATGCCCAGACTTCCCTCTCCCCGGCCACTTCTTCTAGCTCTTCCGGGAGAATCCCAAGGCGTTCCCAGGCCAGCCGGGAGACATAGTCCCTCCAGCGTGTCCTGGGTCTTCCCCGGGGCCTCCTCCCGGTTGGACGTGCCCGGAACACCTCACCAGGGAGGCGTCCAGGAGGCATCCTGATCAGATGCCCGAGCCACCTCATCTGACTCCTCTCGATGCGGAGGAGCAGCGGCTCTACTCTGAGCCCCTCCCGGATGACTGAGCTTCTCACCCTATCTTTAAGGGAAAGCCCAGACACCCTGCGGAGGAAACTCATTTCAGCCGCTTGTATTCGCGATCTCGTTCTTTCCGTCACTACCCATAGCTCATGACCATAGGTGAGGGTAGGAACATAGATCAACTGGTAAATTGAGTTTTTCACCACGACAGACCGATGCAGAGCCCGCATTACTGCGGATGCCGCACCGATTCGCCTGTCGATCTCACGCTCCATTCTTCCCTCACTCGTGAACAAGACCCCGAGATACTTGAACTCCTCCACTTGGGGCAGGATCTCGCTACCAACCCTGAGAGGGCACTCCACCCTTTTCCGGCTGAGGACCATGGTCTCGGATTTGGAGGTGCTGATTCTCATCCCAGCCGCTTCACACTCGGCTGCGAACCGATCCAGAGAGAGCTGAAGATCACGGCCTGATGAAGCAAACAGGACAACATCATCTGCAAAAAGCAGTGACCCAATCCTGAGCCCACCAAACCGGACCCCCTCAACACCCTGGCTGCGCCTAGAAATTCTGTCCATAAAAGTTATGAACAGAATCGGTGACAAAGGGCAGCCCTGGCGGAGTCCAACTCTCACTGGAAACGGGTTCGACTTACTGCCGGCAATGCGGACCAAGCTCTGGCACCGATCGTACAGGGACTGAACAGCCCTTATCAGGGGGGCCGGTACTCCATACTCTCGGAGTACCCCCCACAGGATTCCCCGAGGGACACGGTCGAATGCCTTTTCTAAGTCCACAAAACACATGTAGACTGGTTGGGCAAACTCCCATGCACCCTCCAGGACCCTGCTAAGGGTATAGAGCTGGTCCACTGTTCCGCGACCAGGACGAAAACCACACTGTTCCTCCTGAATCCGAGGCTCGACTATCCGACGGACCCTCCTCTCCAGGACCCCTGAATAGACTTTTCCAGGGAGGCTGAGGAGTGTGATCCCTCTGTAGTTGGAACACACCCTCCGATCCCCCTTCTTAAAGAGGGGGACCACCACCCCGGTCTGCCAATCCAGAGGCACTGTCCCTGATGTCCATGCGATGTTGCAGAGGCGTGTCAGCCAAGACAGTCCTACAACATCCAGAGCCTTGAGGAACTCCGGGCGTATCTTATCCACCCCCGGGGCCCTGCCACCAAGGAGTTTTTTGACCACCTCGGTGACCTCAGTCCCAGAGATGGGGGAGCCCACCTCTGAGTCCCCAGGCTCTGCTTCCTCATTGGAAGGCATGTTAATGGGATTGAGGAGGTCTTCGAAGTATTCCCCCCACCGACCCACAACGTCCCGAGTCGAGGTCAGCAGCGCACCATCCCCACCATATACAGTGTTGACACTGCACTGCTTCCCCTTCCTGAGACACCGGATGGTGGACCAGAATCTCCTCAAAGCCGTCCGAAAGTCATTCTCCATGGCCTCCCCAAAACTCCTCCCACGCCCGAGTTTTTGCCTCAGCAACCACCAAAGCCGCATTCCGCTTGGCCTGCCGGTACCTATCAGTTGCCTCCGGGGTCCCACAGGACAAAAGGGTCCTGTAGGACTCCTTCTTCAGCTTGACGGCATCCTTCACTGCCGGTGTCCACCAGCGGGTTCGGGGATTGCCGCCACGACAGGCACCGACCACCTTACGGCCACAGCTCCGGTCAGCTGCCTCAACAATAGAGGCACGGAACATGGCCCATTCGGACTCAATGTCCCCCACCTCCCTCGGGATGTGGTCGAAGTTCTGCCGGAGGTGGGAGTTGAAGCTACTTCTGACAGGGGGCTCTGCCAGACGTTCCCAGCAGACCCTCACAACACGTTTGGGCCTACCACGCCTGACCGGCATCCTCCCCCACCATCGAAGCCAACTCACCACCAGGTGGTGATCAGTTAACAGCTCCGCCCCTCTCTTCACCCGAGTGTCCAAGACATGTGGCCGCAAGTCCGACGACATGACCACAAAGTCGATCATCGAACTGAGGCCTAGGGTGTCCTGGTGCCAAGTGCACATATGAACACCCCTATGCTTGAACATGGTGTTCGTTATGGACAATCCGTGACGAGCACAGAAGTCCAATAACAAAACACCGCTCGGGTTCAGATCAGGGGGGCCATTCCTCCCAATCACGCCCTTCCAGGTCTCATTGTCATTGCCCACGTGAGCATTGAAGTCTCCCAGCAGAACGAGGGAGTCCCCAGAAGGTATGCCCTCTAGCACCCCCTCCAGGGACTCCAAAAAGGGTGGGTACTCCGAACTGCTGTTTGGTGCATACGCACAAACAACAGTTAGGACCCGTCCCCCCACCCGAAGGCGAAGGGAGGCTACCCTCTCGTCCACCGGGGTAAACCCCAATGTACAGGCTCCAAGTTGGGGGGCAATAAGTATACCCACACCTGCTCGGCGCCTCTCACCGGGGGCAACTCCAGAGTGGTACAGAGTCCAGTCCCTCTCAAGGAGATTGGTTCCAGAGTCCAAGCTGTGCGTCGAGGTGAGTCCGACTATATCTAGCCGGAACCTCTCAACTTCGCGCACTAGCTCAGGCTCCTTCCCCTTCAGAGAGGTGACATTCCACGTCCCAAGAGCCAGTTTCTGTAGCCGAGGATCGGACCGCCAAGGTCCCCGCCTTCGGCCACCACCCAACTCACACTGCACCCGACCTCCTTGGCCCCTCCCATAGGTGGTGAGCCCATGGGAAGGGGGACCCACGTTGCCTCTTTGGGCTGTGCCCGGCCGAGCCCCATGGGTGCAGGCCCGGCCACCAGGCGCTCGCCATCGAGCCCCACCTCCAGGCCTGGCTCCAGAGTGGGGCCCCGGTGACCCGCGTCCGGGCAAGGGAAAACGGCGTCCAAAATTGTTTTTCTTCATAGGAGGTTTGTTTAACCGCTCTTTGTCTCATCCCTCACCTAGGACCAGTTTGCCTTGGGTGGCCCTACCAGGGGCATAAAGCCCCGGACAACAGAGCTCCTAGGATCATTGGGACACGCAAACCCCTCCACCACGATAAGGTGACGGTTAAAGGAGGGGGTCTGAGTGTCATATGAAACCTTATTAGGGTACAGACAAAAAAAATAGGCACACAGTGGGGAAAAAAGCACGAAATGTCAACTTTAATCTCGAAATTTCCACTTTAATCACGTAGTTTATTTTGCCATTAAAGTAGAACATCATAAACTTCATCTTAAAATCGTATAATTTACTAGTTTCTCAAATCCCATTGTAACTAAAGTAGCACATTAAATGCTTTGTTCTGTATTTGATCTTCTTTGTGCTCTGTGTGTGAATCACTACCTGCTTCTTAAACGGGCTTTCTTTTTCTCCGACAGGACACAGAATGCATTACATTCGTGATATTACAGCTCTCTGAATAATTAAAATACTGAGATGTATACGTGATATCTTTATCATGATGATAGGAGTTAAAGCATGTTATTAAATATGGGAACACGGTGGCGGAGTGCTTGTTCATGTCTCACGCAAGAGGCTTGCTGTGCCATGCACGACCTTCGATGAAATAATTTATTGCAGCAGTACTGTCTCTTTCAAACGTACTAACCTCCAATTCCTGTCCTTACTTTTCTTTCTCTAAATACCCAATCGCCACACAATCAGCTCTGTAATAGACGTGAAGCCATCTGTAAGCTTAGAACGCCGATTCTTCAAAACGTTTAAGGAACATTGAAATATCTTCGTAGTACATGTTTAATTATTCTATCTGTCTATCCTTCCAGTGTCGCGTCAGCACCAGCAAGAATACAACGGAATCCAGGAACAATCCATGAACTAGCTAGCACTGCGACACCGTGTCCTCACATGTTTTATTATTAAAAATACAGATTATTTAAATGAAGTTAAAGTTTTATATGTATAATATAATCAACATATTTTGCTGCATTTCATCTTAAAAATGATATCGTCATATGTAAATACGCGCTTTATAAAGTGGCGCAGGTTGTGCAATATTATAACTATCACAAGTTTACAGTGAGGTGATTGTTATAATAAGTACAAACAGTTCTACAAGGAGAACTTGATGGACTGATTTAGTGCGTTTATAGTTCTTGGGATGAAACTTTTTCCAAACCGCAAAGTCCGTACAGGAAAGTCTCTGAAACGTTTTGCTGTGGCTCCGGCAGCGTCTGTTTCATGCTGTATACCGATATTTCTCTTTCCGATCAGCTGCTGCTGTGATTCCCCACTCAGATACAGTGATATAAATACTCCGAGTGGTGCAGTGAGAGTAATATGGAAAAAGATGATCTGCTGTGGCAACCCTTAACGGGAGCAGCTGAAAGAGGAAGATGATGCATTGAGAGTAACAACGCTAAAGCAGTTATGGTATTTGGAATACTATGGCTATTCCCTGGACCATTATATTACTGCAGGTTAATTACAATCAGATGCATTACACTAATAAACAATATGCAGTTAGTTTCAGTGTACTGTATTTATAAAGCCGCGTCAGGAATGTGGATCTAAGAAAGAAAGGTCGACCACACAGGAACAGTAGCACTGCTTTGACACTGGGTGCCGCCAGTCTGCAAAACCGAGCGGAGAAATTGCGTACGCCAGGGCATGAGGTACCGTGGAAAAGTGCGTGGCTTTACGCCAAGTTTAGGTTTTATACATCGTGATTTTAGCGTGGAAACGTTCGTACGCAACATTTCTGTGCGTACGCACCGTTTATACATGAGGCCCCTGGTGTTTTTCTCTGTCCCTGTCACACAAAGCAAAAAAGTCCCCAAGCCTTTTTAAACTTTGAGAACTGTAAACATACATCTCCATACATCAAACAAGAAATCTATTGATGTGTAGCTTGTTGCTTTCACAAAGGAACTGGAAAAGAAAATGTCTTCCAGTATCTGCTACTACTGTTATTTTACCAGAAACCAATTCCACGATTCATGAATAAACATTAGGAAAACAACAACAAATCCGCAGACAAGTTTTGCAACACAACAGAACTGAGACCAGCACTGTAACTATTAGATATTCAGGTAAATCTCTGAGCACATTCTGTTCATATGGCCTCTTATTCTGAGTGTTAGAGCCATTTGCTAGTTATTTAAGTTTTATGAAATGTTTGCCTATATAGTATATTAGTGCATAGTTTATGGGAGATTCTTACAACCCCCATAAATTGAATTGAATTAGTTAAATTCTAACTATGTCTAGCCTCTCTGACTATAGGCTACTCTCAGTTAGTGACCTGTCCTGCCGTGTGTAAGGTGTGGAGGGCACACAGTTTTAAACCGTGCTTTACGTGCCCAATGGAATGTAATGCAACATGCTCTGTTGAATGTGCAGCGCTGTACGTTTAGAGTGTACTGAAGAAGTAAAGCATCTTTAAGTACAGAAACAACTAAAGTTTGACAAGAACAGCTAAAGTTAAGAGAACATACATTTTTTTCAAATTTTTTGCTTTTTATTCTACGTGTCTTTTTTCTTTATTCTTGTGTGGACTATTTGCTTTGAATCTTCACTAAATCTTTTAAAACAAACTTTTGGACCGAGAGATTTCTTTCAGCATGCGTTTTTTACCTGTGCTTGATCCTGCCTCACTCACCCACAGCTACACTAAAAGTTTAAAAACTGCCTAAGATTAAAAGTTTAAAAACTGCCTAAGATTAAAAGTTTAAAAACTGCCTAAGATTAAAAGAAAGAAACCTGTGTGTTGTTGTAAGTCTGATGTCGGTCCGCGACAGAAGAAAACAACCACAACTTGAAACACTCAATAGGGTTTTTAATCTTTGTCATCTGATCGGAGCTGAACATTTAAGAGAACTGCTAGTGCTCCTTGTGCGACTGTATAAACTAAGATAAAGGAGCTTAAGTACCTTAAAGGGAACCTGCCCTGGAGCATGATCGACATGACATCTCTACCCGGATGCCCGAGTGGTTACCCTGATGAGGAGGAGGACCATCTTCATGATAACAGGAAGCAGATCGTCATACCAGCACAGCATGGGTTAATCTCCGGATACATGCTACTGGCAAACCCTTCAGTTCCAGGTGTTGATCTTCAGTTGGAAATAGGCGACAAATATGGACAGTTATGCAGCCTGATGAAGCATGTAAAGGATTTACAAAAAAAATTAGTCTGTGAAAAAATAAAAACAATTATCGAGGAAAATTTCCATATCCTGATACGGGAATACATAAGGTTAAGTGATTAATTATTTTTTGTGCAAAGCGACGAAGATGAACGGAAAAGGCTATGTAAAGGTTTTGATACCAAACTGAAGATTCTACATATGTTTATGGGAAAGACAATGGAATGGATTTCAGAAACACATCAAAATAAAAGCCTCTCTAAGCTGCCTCCCAATTCTGCAAACCGATTCAAAGGCTACAGATTTATTGACGATATCACTCCTACCGACAGTGTCTCCCAAATCTCTGTAGAAACTAAAAATAGAGCAAATTCAACAGCTACCTCTGTTAGTGCCATCAGAGCACAAGAAATGGAATACACAGTGTTGCTCGCTAGGGCCGAAGCTGCAAAAAGACAACAGGCTCTAGATATAGAAGAGTCATGGTTGAAAGTCAAAAGAGAAGCTGAAGAGGCACAGTTGAGAGCCAAAAGAGAATTTGAAGAAGCACAGAATAAGCATTAGAAGCTGCGATTACAGAATCCTGTGCAAAATTGAGAGCTCTTAAAGGATGCAACTAGGCTCCAAGTAAACCAAATCCTTATAATGCTCCCGAGAATCCAGATGTGAGGAATGAAGAGCCATATGATTTCAAAGATTGAAAGTAAAGAAGACAGAAGGCCATGCCTCGCTGACCTAGTTGACTTTCTGGAACAACAGGCTACAATAGCCATGCACCCTATGTACAGCGCCGGCTACCGAAGTCATACCTTCGAGAAGGACAAGACTGAATAAGGAAGTATCCTTCAAAAGGCAGTCTGAGAAAAAGTAGTTTTGCTACAAGCTTTGCTGTTGTTGCCGAAAAAAGGAATACAAATACCTCAGTCAAAAAGGAGGAGATGGCAGTTTGTGCACGCGGTAAGCCCTGTCTATTTTGCAGTGAAAATCACTATCTTGTTGAATGCAGTACAATCCAGAAGCTAACATATGAAAGCAGAGCTGACTTTTTGAAATCCAAGAGCTTATGCTTTAAGTGCCTTAAGCATGGACATCTTAGTAAAGATTGTGTTAGAAAAAATTAAATGCCAAATATGCTCTCATTTACGTCTAGTCATTCTGCATATGAATAAGGAAACCGGCAGCAACGATAAAGCCACACCTCCTAAAAAGGAGAACACTAAGGGCTCATTTATACTTCTCGCTCAGAATGCATACGCGCCCGCATCATGCCACCACGTGAGCTGAGCGTTCATTTGATGCGTCCTCTGAGCAGGTCCTCAGAAATTAAAGTGACGCGTGCACGAGTTGCAATACCAGCAAAAAGTCGGGGGGGCGCAGTGTGCTAAAAGTTGGAATGTGACGTCAGAGTCTCTGTTTACTATCTACATGTGACAGAAAGCCGCTTTGCGGATCCTACGAGATCGGTCTGCGCGCTTCGTCCATCCATCCATCCATCCATTCTCTTCCACTTATCCGAGGTCGGGTCGCGGGGGCAGCAGCTTGAGCAGAGATGCCCAGACTTCCCTCTCCCCGGCCACTTCTTCTAGCTCTTCCGGGGGAATGCCAAGGCGTTCCCAGGCCAGCCAAGAGACATAGTCCCTCCAGCGTGTCCTGGGTCTTCCCCTGGGCCTCCTCCCGGTTAGACGTGCCCAGAACACCTCACCAGGGAGGCATCCAGGAGGCATCCTGATCACATGCCCGAGCCACCTCATCTGACTCCTCTCGATGCGGAGGAGCAGCGGCTCTACTCTGAGCCCCTCCCGGATGACTGAGTTTCGCACCCTATCTTTAAGGGAAAGCCCAGACACCCTACGGAGGAAACTCATTTCAGCCGCTTGTATTCGCGATCTCGGTCTTTCGGTCACTACCCATAGCTCATGACCATAGGTGAGGGTAGGAACATAGATCGACTGGTAAATTGAGAGCTTTGCCTTGCGGCTCAGCTCCTTTTTCACCACGACAGACCGATGCAGAGCCCGCATTACTGCGGATGCCGCACCGATCCACCTGTCGATCTCACGCTTCATTCTTCCCTCACTCGTGAACAAGGTCCCGAGATACTTGAACTCCTCCACTTGGGGCAGGATCTCGCTACCAACCCTGAGAGGGCACTCCACCCTTTTCCGGCTGAGGACCATGGTCTCGGATTTGGAGGTGCTGATTCCCATCCCAGCCGCTTCACACTCAGCTGAAGATCACGGCCTGATGAAGCAAACAGGACAACATCATCTGCAAAAAGCAGTGACCCAATGCTGAGTCCACCAAACCGGACTCCCTCAACGCCCTGGCTGCACCTAGAAATTCTGTCCATAAAAGTTATGAACAGAATTGGTGACAAAGGGCAGCCCTGGTGGAGTCCAACTCTCACTGGAAACGGTTTTGACTTACTGCCGGCAATGCGGACCAAGCTCTGGCACCAATCGTACAGGGACCGAACAGCCCTTATCAGAGGGTCCGGTACGCCATACTCCCGGAGCACCCCCCACAGGATTCCCCGAGGGACATGGTCGAATGCCTTTTCCAAGTCCACAAAACACATGTAGACTGGTTGGGCGAACTCCCATGCACCCTCCAGGACTCTGCTAAGGGTGTAGAGCTGGTCCACTGTTCCTCCTGAATCTGAGGCTCGACTATCCGACGGACCCTCCTCTCCAGAACCCCCAAATAGACTTTTCCAGGGAGCCTGAGGAGTGTGATCCCTCTGTAGTTGGAACACACCCTCCGGTCCCCTTTCTTAAAGAGGGGGACCATCACCCCCAGTCTGCCAATCCAGAGGCACTGTCCCTGATGTCCATGCGATGTTGCAGAGACGTGTCAACCAAGACAGCCCTACAACATCCAGAGCCTTGAGGAACTCCGGGCATATCTCATCCACCCCCGGGGCCCTGCCACCAAGGAGTTTTTTGACCACCTCGGTGACCTCAGTCCCAGAGATGGGGGAGCCCACCTCCGAGTCCCCAGGCTCTGCTTCCTCATTGGAAGGCATGTTAGTGGGATTGAGGAGGTCTTCGAAGTACTCCCCCCACCGACCCACAACGTCCCGAGTCGAGGTCAGCAGTGCACCATCCCCACCATATACAGTGTTGACACTGCACTGCTTCCCCCTCCTGAGATGCTGGACGGTGGAGCAGAATCTCCTCGAAGCCGTCCGAAAGTCGTTCTCCATGGCCTCCCCAAACTCCTCCCATGCCCGAGTTTTTACCTCAGCAACCATCAAAGCCGCATTCCGCTTGGATTGCCAGTTCCTATCAGCTGCCTCCAGAGTCCCACAGGACAAAAAGGTCCTGTAGGACTCCTTCTTCAGCTTGATGGCATCCTTCACCGCCGGTGTCCACCAACGGGTTCGGGGATTGCCACCACGACAGGCACCGACCACCTTACGGCCACAGCTCCGGTCAGCCGCCTCAACAATAGAGGCACGGAACGTGGCCCATTCGGACTCAATGTCCCCCACCTCCCTCGGGACGTGGTTGAAGTTCTGCAGGAGGTGGGAGTTGAAGCTACTTCTGACAGGGGGCTCTGCCAGACGTTCCCAGCAGACCCTCACAACACGTTTGGGCATACCAGGCCTGACCGGCATCCTCCCCCACCATCGAAGCCAACTCACCACCAGGTGGTGATCAGTTGACAGCTCCGCCCCTCTCTTCACCCGAGTGTCCAAGACATGTGGCTGCAAGTCCGACGACACGACCACAAACTCGATCATCAAACTGAGGCCTAGGGTGTCCTGGTGCCAAGTGCACATATGAACACCCCTATGCTTGAACATGGTGTTCGTTATGGACAATCCGTGACAAGCACAGAAGTCCAATAACAAAACACCGCTCGGGTTCAGATCGGGGTGGGGGGGCATTCCTCCCAATCACGCCCTTCCAGGTCTCACTGTCATTGCCCATGTGAGCATTGAAGTCTCCCAGCAGTACGAGGGAGTCCCCAGAAGGTATGCCCTCTAGCACCCCCTCCAGGGACTCCAAAAAGGGTGGGTACTCCGAACTGCTGTTCGGTGCATACGCACAAACAACAGTTAGGACCCGTCCCCCCACCCGAAGGCGGAGGGAGGCTACCCTCTCGTCCACTGGGGTAAACCCCAATGAACAGGCTCCACGTCGGGGGGCAATAAGTATACCCACACCCGCTCAGCACCTCTCACCGGGGGCAACTCCTCTCAAGGAGATTGGTTCCAGAGTCCAAGCTGTGCGTCGAGGTGAGTCCGACTATATCTAGCCGGAACCTCTCGACCTCGCGCACAAGCTCAGACTCCTTCCCCTTCAGAGAGGTGACATTCCACGTCCCAAGAGCCAGCTTCTGTTTCCGAGGATCGGACCACCAAGGTCCCTGCCTTCAGCCGCTACCCAACTCACACTGCACCCGACCTCCTTGGCCCCTCCCATAGGTGGTGAGCCCATGGGAAGGGGGACCCACGTTGCCTCTTCGGGCCGTGCCCCATGGGTGCAGGCCCGGCCACCAGGCGCTCGCCATCGAGCCCCACCTCCAGGCCTGGCTCCAGAGGGGTGCCCCGGTGACCCGCGTCCGGGCGAGGGAAAATGCTGTCCAAAGTTTTCATTTATCATAGAAGGTTTGTATAACCGCTCTTTGTCTCATCCCTCACCTAGGACCACTTTGCCTTGGGTGGCCCTACCAGGGGCATAAAGCTCCAGACAACAGACCTCCTAGGATCATTGGGACACGCAAACCACTCCACCACGATAAGGTGGCGGTTAAAGGAGGGGTGTGTGCACTTCGATATTTGATAAATGGTTCGATGTGGTGAAGCAAAATGCCGACATACAAATGTATTCGTGGTGCTTTTATATTCAAGCGTTGCATATTCCCGATCGTAATGACACGATATGTTTTAAAATTCTCACATACCGTCTTCTGTGCTATCTTTTTTTCCAGGGCTTCCTCTGCTCCTGACAGCAGTGAATCGGCAGTAATAGATCGCCACACTGAGCACATTAAACGTATGATATTCCAACTCTCTGCACATTTAGAATCCTTAGATTTATACTTGATATCACTTTCATGATGAAAAGCATTAAAGTATGTATATTACATTTTACAGATAAATCGGTTATTTCGTTTAAATAACGAATACTGTTAATAATTACACACATGGGGTGACACAGTGGCGGAGCGTTAGCACTGCTGTCTTGCAGGGAGTCACGTTGCTGGTATTCCCTGCCTGGAGTTTACATGTTTTCCTGCTGGGTTTCCTCAGTGTGCTCCAGTTTTCTTCCAAAGATATGCAGATTTGGGGATTTGGTGCCGCTAAATTGACGCTAGTATTCTAGTAGATGCTTGCATTCACCTTGCGATGAGCCGAGGTATCTTCCAGGGATTGTTTCTCACTCGTGCCCAATGCTTGCTGGAATGGACACATCCCTGGATTTAATCAATAAACATCCTTTTCAGAGATATTGCGGAAAGGTGTCATCGGAATTTAATGGGTGTTCCAGGCAATTCACAACACAGAGAAGCCGAACATGTTCTCACCGTGATAATGTCTCACACTGCCACCTGGCGCATTCCTCCAGATTTAAGTAAAGTACGCGTGCAAGTATAAACATTTCAACGCTTGCATAGCAGGAGCTTCTGCTGCAGCATGCGTCACATCGCGTGAAGTATAACTCCGGCCTAAGTCGGAAAAATAAGAACATTTCATCTTCGCATGTTTCTGTGGAACCACTAGAGACTTGTACTGCTACCGGGGCCAGTAGAGTGTGTCTTTGCTGTGATTCCAGTTAAAGTTAAGTCCTAAATGAGTGAAAGATGTGTAGAAACATATGCTCTAATAGACTCTGGCGGTACAGCCACATTTTGTACAGAAAGCTTGCAAGAGCTATTGAATCTTCCTGGAAGAAAGGCTCAAGTCCATATAAGTACTGTGGGAAGGGATAAAGTAAATAAACAGAAATTAGCAAAATGTTCAGTTTTATTGGAGTGACAAGTCTGTGAGGTAAAAGAAAACATATGTATTGAATTGCCAGAGGTTTATGTACTGGACGTTATACCAGTGAAAAGGGAGAACATCCCTGTGTAAGAAGATATCACAAGATGGTTTTATCTTAAAGATATGCATCTACCCCAGATAAAGTCAGAAGTCAGCTTGTTAATTGGTGCCAATAAGCCATAAAGAGTAGAGGTGAAGGTCCTTACGCTGTGAAGAAAGTTCTCAGATGGATTGTTAATGGCCTAATAAAGGGGACAGACAATGAAAGACTGCAAAGTTACAGAGTCAATCATGCATCAATAATGGAAATAGAACAAATGCTACTTCAGCAATACAATACAGACTTTCCAGACAGAGCGCAGCTGTGAGGAGAAGGGGGAAATGTCACAGGAGGACATTAAGTTCCATTAAGGTGAGGGGACGCTGGCGCACGCATGTTGTTGCCGCTCCTCCCTGTAAACAACACTTCTCACAAAATTCGCCTAATTCTACACTTTCTTACGTTTGTTTTATTTCTTTTATTATACGTATAGTTCGTGGATACAGCTGACTCGAATTGTATGGATTTGGCTTATATTTACAGATTTTATGGACTCTACTTTGACTGGGAATAGCTGAGTCTGTGGATCACGGGACGAGAACCTTCAAGCATTTCTTTGTGCCTGGCAATCTAGGACCTCGGGATGATCTGTCTCCGTGATTATATTTAATTCGCTTTGCTGATCTGCTCCCGTTTCATCTTATAGTACTATACGACTGGGAATTGATCTGATGTTCTTATTAACCTGGCTTTTGGCTCCGGGGCGATCACGCCTGAAATTACCAAGCGTTACAGTTTGTGGCTGTGTATTGGAACCTCCAACTCCTGCTACCTCCTCATGCTATGCTTTGTGATGCTTTACTATCGCCGCTCACCTACTCTACCACACCCGCCTGTCCTACCGGTTCCGCTGTGCTGTGCTGCTTCTCCACTGCTATTCAGATAAGTATTACTCAGCATCATGCTAAAATACTCTCATGACAAACTCCTTCTTATTAAACAGTTTGTCCAGAGCAAATGGTCTGACTGCAACATCCTAAAGGACGCCGGTATTTTGCAGCGCCCGAAATATATACATCGCGGGTCAGGTCGCCGCCACCGCCGGGCTGCGAATGAAAAGACCACCGGCAGCATTTGCTCAGGAATACGCCGTCCTTCTCATGACCCTGGAAATAGAATTGTCGGTGTGCCAAATTTGCATTATGTGGAAATAAACCCTGATTGCGGCTCTGTGCAGAAAGAAGCCTCATTATGTAATGTTGCACTGTTTAACTCGAGGTCTCTTAATGGCAAAGCATTGGTGCTGTCAGAACTCATCACTGACACCAAACTTGATATTCTGTGTCTAACGGAGACTTGGCAAAAACCAAACGAATTTGCGTCTCTCACAGAGGCGACTCCAATTGGTTTCACTTTCCACTCAGAGCCTCGCAGCTCAAGACATGGCGGCGGGCTGGCAGTAATTATCAGAGAAGACTTAAACGTTAAAAGAATCCCAATTGACTGCCCATTGTCTTTTGAGTGCCTGGCTCTTAAACTAATAACGGAATCAGGTCCTGTCTCACTCATTGTTCTTTATCGTCCCCCAAAATACAATGCATCCTTCTTATCAGATCTGATTGAACTTTTGACCCACCTAAGCTCTTACTCTCAGAGAATTATCCTTCTTGGTGATTTCAACATCCATATTGACACCCCCACATCTAAACTGAGGAATGAATTCCTGTCCTTACTGGACTGTTTTGACTTGACACAACATGTTGATTTTCCAACCCATTGTGGCGGTCATATATTGGACCTGATCTGCACTTCTGGACTATCTGTTGCCAACATTTACAGCACTGATTTGGGACTCTCTGACCATAAAGCAGTATTTTTCACTGTCTCATTACCTCTCCCACCTCTTACCTGTAAACGACAAATTTCTTACAGAAACCTTAAAAATATCTGTCCCTCTATCCTTTCTGGATCCATTTCTGATCTTTTACTGTCTGCACCTATTCCACCAACACTAGATAGTTTTGTTCACCACTATAACACAGCCCTTCACTCAGCATTAGATAAAACAGCTCCTTTAAAACATAAGGAGGTTTCCTTTAAACGCTCAGCTCCTTGGTATAACTCAGAATTGCGATCTATGAAAGCAGCTGGCCGACGCCTTGAGAGAATGTCACGTAAGACTGGCCTCACCGTGCACATCCAGGCTTTCTCTGACCACCAAAGAGCTTACAGAGAAGCACTAACTTCTGCCAAGAACACCCATTATGGCAGAATAATAGAAAGTAGCCATGATAACCCAAGGGTTTTGTTCTCTGTAGTTAATAAACTACTCGAACCCGCATCTGGTCCAACTACCTCTTCTACTGAAGTCTGTGAGGAATTCCTCCACTTTTTCCGTAACAAAATTAAAGATCTAAATAATTCAACTAACATAAATATATCATCTGTTTATATCTCTCCCTGTTTTCCCACTCCATCCAGCTCCTTCTCTAAGTTCTCACCAGTCACATCTGCATCTGTTAATAACCTGCTTTGTAAGATGAGGCCGACTACTTGTGTACTGGACCCCATCCCCACCACACTACTTAAATCCTGCCTTCATGCCATAATCCCGACTGTTACAACAATAATAAACTCATCCCTTGACACTGGCTCTGTGCCGCTCACTTTTAAAATTGCTTCTGTAACCCCAACGTTAAAAAAGTCTGGCCTTGATGCTGACAATCTTAACAATTTCCGGCCTATTTCCCACTTACCTTTCCTGTCAAAAGTTCTTGAGCGTGTTGTAGCTTCCCAACTCACCAATTACCTAACCTCTAATAATTTGATGGAACCCTTTCAGTCTGGTTTCAGGGCGCGGCACAGCTGTGAAACTGCTCTGCTACGGGTAACCAATGATTTGCTTATGGCAGCAGACTCTGGACAAACCAGCATATTAATTCTGTTAGACCTCAGTGCAGCATTTGACACAGTCAGACATGACATCCTACTGTCCAGAATGGAGAACATGCTGGGTATCTCTGGCACTGCCCTCCAGTGGTTCAAGTCCTATCTGACTGATAGGCAAGAGTTTGTTAGTCTTGGCAACAGCAGATCCAACTCCGTGCCAGTCACACAAGGAGTCCCTCAGGGCTCTGTCCTTGGTCCTCTGCTTTTCTGTATTTATATGCTTCCCCTTGGCCATATTATCCGTAGTTATGGATTGGGTCATCATTTTTATGCAGATGATACTCAGCTCTACTTCAATGTTAAAAGTGGAACTTCATCAGAGCTTTCTCAGCTCACAACCTGCCTTAGTGAAATTAAAACCTGGATGGAGCAGAACTCTTTAAAATTAAATTGCAATAAAACTGAACTCCTGCAAATTGGGACTAAAATGCAACTTAATAAAATGAGCTCCTTCCCTGTCCATCTTGGCAGTGATCTCATCAGACCTGCCTCTACTGTAAAAAATCTTGGTGTCATTTTTGACTCCTCCCTCACTTATTCCGCCCACATAAATCACATTAAGAAACTTTCTTACTTTCACCTCCGTAACATATCCCGTGTTCGCTCCTTCCTCTCCTTCTCTAATGCTGAGAAACTTGTCCATGCTTTTATCACATCCCGCATCGATTATTGTAATTCCCTACTGGCAGGTGCCCCTTCTAATCTTATATCACAGCTCCAGCTTATTCAAAACTCAGCTGCAAGAGTCCTTACACGGACCAGCAGCAGCGAGCACATCACACCCATCCTGTTCCATCTTCACTGGCTCCCTGTGTCCTACAGAATCGAATATAAAATCCTACTAATAACCTACAAAGCTTTAAATAACCTCGCACCAAACTACATCAGTGACCTCCTCCATCACTATGTGCCTGCCCGCCCACTAAGGTCCTCTGATTCTGGTAATCTTGTTGTGCCCCTCACTAATCTACACTCCATGGGTGACAGGGCCTTCAGCTGTATAGCGCCCAGACTCTGGAATGACCTACCGAAATTAATCAGGTCAGCTGACTCCATGAATTCCTTTAAAAAACAACTCAAAACTCATCTGTTCAGGAAGGCTTTTAGCTCTATTTGACTTTATTACCTTTCTCTCAGTTTACATCTATGTCAAGATGCCAATGTAACCTGTATGTGTGTGCTAGACCATCAATTATGTTGTCTGTTTTTTTTTTTTTTTTCAGAATTTACTGTCTTAATCTTCTTTGTTTATTTATCTGGTTTGTACAATGCTATATACTGTATATTCTGCCGTTCTTTATTTATTCTGTAAGTGCCTTGAGCATGGGAAAGGCGCTATATAAATAAAATGTATTATTATTATTATTATTATGCGCATAGCCTCAGAGTCTGCCAAGTTAGTGGAAGGACATCATTAATTTGCTTTTCAAAGATGAGACTTAAAGCACCAAACAATCGTTGCATTGCAGAACAATGTGCTATTTGACTCAAAAGAAAACTTACAAAGAATCCAAAATTCCATGAGGATTACAAAATTTTCATGAAAGACAATTTAGACAAAAGGATAGGCCGTTAAAGTTCCCACAGAACAGTTGTCACTCAAAAAAGACAATGTGGTACATCCCATCATCCAAGGAAAAACAAAATTAGAGTGGTTTTTGACTGTACAGTCACTTACAGTGGTTTCTCACTAAATGAACAGTTGTTGAAAGGACCTAACTTAACTAATACACTCATTGGAGTTCTTACAAGGTTCAGAGAGCACTCACTCGCTCTCATGGCATATATCAAATCAATGTTTTACCAAGTGAAAGTTCCAGATGAAGACGCTGATCTTCTGCGTTTCCTGTGGTGGCCTGAAGGTAATCTAATCTAAACAATGGACGAGAAGAATACAAAATGACAGTACATCTTTTTGGTGCTATTTCCTCACCCAGTTGTGCTTCTTATGCTTTACGAAGAACAGCAGAGGATGCCAGAGGCATAACTTCTGAAGAAGCAGTTAACACTGTGTTGATGACTGTTTTAAGTAAGTTGCTACAGAAGAACAAGCCATTAAATTGGCCAAAGGTCTTCAAGCCCTGTGTTTCAAGGAAGGGTTCCATCTTACTAAATGGATTAGTAATAGTGGAGCAGTCTTCTTGTCCATTCCTGAGGAAGACAGGGCGATTGATCAAAAGGACTTCGACTTAAGCTATGATTTGTTACCAGTTGAAAGAGCCTTAGGTGTTCAATGGTGCGCACAGACTGACTGTTTCAAGTTCCAAGCCTGCTACAAGACGTGGATTTTTAGCACCAATTATACTGCTTATTTTAAGGGAACTGTGTAAAGAGAAATATGGATGGGACGTAGAAGTGAAGGTGAATTATGTCCAGCAATGGAAAAAATGGATGGACGATTTGCACCTACGTGTGCATTAAACCAATTGAATTTGGTCACATAATGTCTGCACAAATGCATCATTTTGGTGATGCTTCAGAAGGGTATGGCACTGTTTCTTACCTTCTCCTAACTGATAAAGGACCTAAGAGACATTGTTCATTTCTAATCGGGAAATTAAGAGTGGCTCCACAAACACCTGTCACTATTCCAAGGTTAGAACTTACAGCAGCAGCGGCAGCAGTCAAAATGGACAAGATGCTAAAACAAGAACTGCAAATTCCCCTGCAAGTCAACTTGGACTGACAGCACCACTGTATTAAATTACATTGCAAATGAAAGTGCATGCTACAAAACTTTTCTTGCCAGCAGATTTACAGTGATAAGGGAGCACTCTCAGCCCTCGCAATGGAGGTATGTTACATCTGCACAAAATCCAGTAGACCAGGCATCAAGAAGCATGACCATTGAAAGCTTCATCAAAAGTAAGACATGGATTCAAAGGCAAGAGACCGGATGAAGTGGACTTGTCTGTTAATGATGATCCAGAAATCAAAGGACGTGTAGTAAGTTGAACAAGTGCAGAAGAAAAAACTGAATCAGTAAAGGGACGTATGTACTACTACTCAGAATGGTTAAGCTTAAAGAAAGCAGTAGCATGGTTCCTTAGGTTCAAAGAAGTGCTACTGCAAAAAGAGAGAAAGGCATTCAAATATATATGGTCAGTCAACCTGGACACAGCCCAGAAAGACAAAAAACACTAATCACAAAACATATGAAGGAATACAAATCAACAATGAAGCTAAAGCCACTTTCTCTGAAAAACTTGTCTAAAGCAGAAAAGGAACTTACTGTATTCACCTCAGTCAATTACAAGCTTACCCAGAGGAGGTTAAAGCCTTTCGCAAAAATCAGCATATAAAGAAAAGTAGCAAAATCTACAAACTTCACCCAGTCCTGCAAGATGGGATCCTAAAGGATGGAGGAAGGCTCAGCAAATCTGCTATGCCAGAAGAGGCAAAACACCCTGCAATCATTCACAAGAATTCACATGTTGCTTCTCTCATTTTGTGACACATTCACAAAGAACATGGACATTGTGGACATAACTACCTGCTAGCACAGTTGCGTAAGAAATATTGGATCCCACAAGCCAATTCATCTATTAGAAAGATTTGAAAGTGTACTACATGCAGGTGATACAACGCACATATAGGTGGGCAAAAGTTGACAGATTTACCAGAGGATCGTCTACTCCCTGACCAACCACCCTTTACCAATGTCGGAGTCGATTATTGTGGCCTCTTCCAAGTAAAAAGAGGGCAAAGGCTTGTGAAGAGGTATGGAATCATTTTCACTTGCCTAACAACTAGAGCAGTACATTTAGAAATTGCATATACTTTTGGAAACTGATTCCTGTATCAATGCCATACGTCTATTTATATGTAGAAGAGGGCAAGTTAAAATCATGTACTTAAATAACAGAACAAACTTTATTTGAACAGAGAGCTAAAAGAAGCAGGTAAAAATCTTGACCAAGAAAAAAATTCGCAATGCCATAATGAAGAAAGAAATTCAATGGATTTTTAATCCACCAGTGGCCTCCCACCAAGGCGGTGTATGGAAAAGACAAATCAGAAGCATAAGAAAGGACCTAAATTCAGTACAGTGAAACCTTGGATTGCAAGTAACTTGGTCTGCGAGTGTTTTGCAAGATGAGCTAAAATTTTAAATAAATTTTAACTTGATAAATGAGTGAGGTCTTGCAATACGAGTAGTACGTATACGCTTTGTCCACCGAGCATCACATGGGGATTGTGGGTACTTGTCTCCCATGCTCGTTCTCAGTCGGCATGCCTCACTCATATAGTCAACATCCGTATTAGTGTATACTGTTTACTATAGCATGGTGACATGTGTGTGTGTGCTGTAACGTGTGAGTCCCTGTCATGCACCCCAAAACACGAGGGTGAGTCCCAGTACTTTAGCAAAACCAGCTTTATTCAATGTGAAACAGGAACAGCACGGTTATTTATTGTAGCGGGATCTACCGCTCTCCTATACAGATACACAGCAATCAGGCAGGGTCGTGACCAGATTAGTGGCTAAGTAATACTGTGCTCTTGCATTTATAATGTTCCTTGCATCACCCATCGACGGCAGGCACTTCTAGCTTGACCGCGATCTTTTCTGATTCTCTTTTACGGCAAATTGCTACAGAGCTGGGAGCCTGCGGTTGCTTGCTTTGGGACGCTCTTCCGCGTATTGTCCTGTTTGGGGGGAATCCCAAGAGTTTAGAAACCTTACAGTGTGTAAAGCATTTTTTTTTATTTTGTGTCCAAGTGCAGTCTTCAGGCAAAAGCAACTGTCATTGGATTGGTTTCCTTGTTAAAGTCACAAAAAAAGAAAGATTCAATTAAGCTAACAGATAGCAGTGATTCTGTTAGTTAGAGTGAAGATATTGTATTAATCATTTTTATATAAATATTTGTGGGTTGTGAAACGAATTATCCGAGTTTCCATTATTTCTTATAGGGAAATTTGGTTTGATATATGAGTGTTTTGGATTACAAGCACTTTTCCGGAATGAATTATGCTTGGAAAACCGAGGTTCCACTGTACTTAACCAACAGATTCTAGATGATGAAAGCCTCCAAACAATGATATGTGAAGCTGAATCCATCATAAACAAAAGACCCCTCACAAAGGTATCAGATGACCCAAATGACTTGGAGGCACTGAGACCCAATCACATGCTATTATTTAAGACACAACCCAGCCTTCTGCCAGGACTTTTTCCCAAAAATGACCAGTAAACCTGAAGACGTTGGAAACAAGTACAATACCTCTCTGATTTGTTTTGGAAAAGATGGACTAAAGAGTATTTACCAATACTTCAAGAACGTCAAAAATGGCTCACACCAAGAAGAAACTTTGAACCAGGTGACACTGTTTTCATTGTAGATGAATCAGCACCTTGTACCTCCTGGGTAATGGGTTTAGTCATCAAGACAATGCCAGATGCAAAAGGAGCAGTCAAAAGTGTTTGTGTGGAAACCAAAACCAACACACTGGACAGACCTGTGAACAAACTGTGCCTGCTCCAGGAAGCAGCAATTAATTGAAATGATTAATTTTACATTTTGTGAGTTTAACTTTACATTTAAGTTTTATGTTTCCTAAGTTTGGTTTAAGTTCATTAAATAGTTAAGGCTCTTACTAAGTAATGTTAAAGTAATTGATTTTTGCCCTTAGCATAAAGAATTAGGGGCTGGATGTGTAAGAGCCATTTGCTAGTTATTTAAGTTATATACGTTTCCCTAAATATTAGTGCATAGTCTATTGCAGAGCTTCCCGATTGGGGGTGCCAGAATCCATTGAGGAAGAAAAATGAAAAACATTATTTGTACAAAATCTTAATTTATCTATCCATTCCTAAATAATTAAATGGGCAGGCCATTTCGTATCAGTGCAATACGCTGCTTGTTAAAACGGATGACTTCCGCTCTTACGCGCACTTAGTACTTACAAACTATTTATTCCTTCTATAAATTTCTTTATAAAGAATATCGTTTCATACTTGTATTTTGTGTGGTTGAGGTGTGGAAGGCTGCTCTTTCCAACCTCTTGTTAGCTGTGAATAAAGTATCCATTATTCATAAAGCTTCAATTGGTGATCTGTTTTTCTGCGTTAACCTCATATTTTTTCATACTTCTTCTCAAACCAAGGGGGTGCGAAATCGGCCTCGTCCGTCACAGGGGGTGCAAGGGTAAAATGAATCGGGAAGCGCTGGTCTATTGGGAGGTTCTTACAACCCCCATAAGTTAAACTGAATTGGAATATACTAACTATTTCTAGCCTCTCTTACTATGCATTATACTCAGTTAATGATCTGCCTTGCCGTGTGTAAGGCATGGAGGGCACAAAGTTTTAAACCGTGCCTTACGTGCTCAGTAGCATGAAAGACAACATGCTTTATTGAATGTGCAGTGCTGTACATTTAGAGTGTATTGAAGAAATAAAGCATCTTTAAGTATAGAAACAACTAAAGTGAAAAAAATATTTAACCATGTCTCTTATGCAATACGATTAATTAAACAATCATTCAAAATTCTCAAATGTATTAAACACTAGTGTATATTTGAGCTTCATGGGGCTACAACTTTGCATTCCCTACTTTATTAAAACCTTTCAAAACTTTAACATTATCATTTTTTGATTACATCTTTTATGCTGAATATTTTACAAAACAGGCCTGAGTTTCCTTAAAACATTGCAACACTGAGACCATCATAAACTTATATCCTAAGATCAATCCTTTATTTATGAGTGCTTCCTAAAAGCCTTCATAATTAAAGTGTTGCTTTCGTAATCAGTGTTATCCCTGTCCCACTCATCAGTCTCTGTGCTTTGTAAACTGGTTAATCGCTAAATCTTACATCAACTTTGGCAACAGGCAGTGATCAACAGAGACATCACATTACATTCACGTTATCAACATTAATAGAAAGATAACACATTTTATTCATATATCATCTTTCTCAGGTGCAAAGCCCTTCACAAATATTGAAAAAGATACAAGAGAAATAGGAGCACAGAAAATGATTAGATAAATAATACTGGATGTAAACTAAAATCAGACAAATCAGACATTCAGCACCAAATAAAAGAGAAATGCATTGAACACACAATTCTGAATTAGAATAAGAAACAATTCTTTGAAAAATTACAATGCTAAGATTTATACTTGACCGTTAATATTTTTCATGATGAAATGCCTCATTTTATGCAATGAATTTTCTGGATTCACCATCGACCATGTTCAGAGTTATTTCCTGAAATATTGCTGTGCGGCCAACTTGTTTTTTTTCCCAGTGCCCCATGATGTTTTGCAAGGCCAGCGTGACATCAGAGACCTGGAGCAGCCATGTTGGATGAGGAATGCAACTACCCAATTGTGCATGTGCACTATAAACATACTCCACCTTATACTTTGTGGCGCAGTCTCATCTTCTTCATGCATGCGTGAATAATGTATAGTCATGTTTGAGATGTCATTACGCAATCAGTATGCTAGCCTGATTTGCAAACCGCATTTTATTAACACATTAGCTGACTGTAATAAAAATATTAAGAAAATACTTTGTTGTTCACCAAATATTAATTAAACATTCATTGCTGGATTAAGTATGTTATGCTCCTTGCTATGTAGGCAGACTGGGTAACGATAGGGACAGCCCCCTGATTATACAATCATAATAATATCATCACAGGCACTGTGGGTGTGTGCCTGTGTACATCGGTACATATACATTTACTAACAGTACTCTAATGCTCCAATTAGTGAATCACTAATATTTTATTTGATCACTGATAATAAATACAGGTACTGCACAGTATATGAATACAATTAAACCTTACCTAATAAGAGTATAAACCAATGTGAAAATAAGTCTGCAAGAAAAAATACATCTAACATTTTTTTTAACAAATGTATAATTAGCAATTAAAAGAAAACCAGAATCCTAATTGAAGATCATGTGTTTTTATTTACATGTTCAGTTCCTATTTACAGATATTTTTCAAAATCAGATTTGTTAATTTACAGACCATATCTGGCAATTTAATATTGTCAATAACAGATTGAAAACTTCCCAGTACAATTTAGACTAAAACACAGCAGATCCAAAACTTGTACTGCAGGTGTTGATTTCTTTTAGTTTTTCTTTTTTTTCACTGCACCTGAACAGAATGAAATAGAGACTTATAAAAATGGAACTGCCAGTATTCATGAATCTATCTACATATTATACATATTGTGTTGTGTGTCTTCTGAAGAAAAATAAAAAACATTCTGAACTCAGATATACAGTATTTAACAGATCATTTCACTCTAGAAAGCATTTAAAATAGGTATATTGTTAACCCATGATGTATAAAAGAACATTTCTGAATTACAAGCATGTCCAAAACAAAATAGATGACTCTGGCCCAAATTACACTCTAGGCCCTGAATATGCAACAACCTATTAATCGATAATATTAATTAGTACAATTTAGACAAATACAATGAATGAAAGGCAAATGTCATTTATGAAAGACAAAAGTTATTTAACATATTATTGCAAAGACACCTTTTATATTGTGAAATTCTTTAAATTGGCTCTGAATTATGGTGACAGAGCTAAGTTTTTTTCTCTTATAATATCTTAAATTAATATGCACATAATAATATTAAATGTAAAGTACACTTATATTAGGCATTAAATAATAAATGTAAACTGCTGGCAAAAATAAATCTTTATTTTATAGTAATTAAGTATGAAATGCTAAATTTTAAGTATGGGATATACAAGGAGCTATAGAACTGGCACAGTTATGAATAAACATTAAATGGCACATTCAAGGAAAGAAAACATTTCATCAAGACTCTTACAATAAAGCTAAGTAAGTTACTAACTCATGCAGCTTATGGATATGCTTCTGTAGAAATGTTTTATGATATGAGAGTGAGAATTTTATTTTAAAATGACCAAATAATGACATTTTGCTGCTCATATTTCCTTAATAGTCCATGTACCCATATTTAAGGCAAATTCAAGAACATAAGAAATTAGACATACTGTACATAGAATTGCAATGCAAAATGGTTACTGCATGTTCATAAGAATTACATTCAATAAAAAAAAAAACTTTGAAATTAAATGTACTCTTGAGGTAGTCTTTTGTTGTAAAATGTTGCCATGCTCTTAAACTGTTATTCCATGAAGTAATGATAAGAAATAGACTATGGCTGCATTAGTCAAGAGAAATATTTAATTACTGACTATGGAACACAGAATAACATCACAGAAATGGCATAGTCTACTGAATGGTGACCCTGCTTTTCCAAAGAAAAATCCAAGTTAAAATGAAAAGTGCAAAGAAATGATCTACAGTTTTGGCAGCAGACTATTTCCTCAAAATGTTGTATTTTTTCAAGGTATGTAAAGACATCAAAACTAAAATAATAATTTTACACTATTATTACTTCTATATATAACTTCTAAGGCATACAAGATGACCAAGACAAAATTTATTTGTGCATTTTTTTTCCAATACTTTAATTTTTAACAAAATTATTTTTTAATTTAAATAACTAAAAGAAGAAAAAAACATTTATCCATACAATTAATAAAAATTGCTTTTATGATATAATAAATAAGAATTTGGCTCTAAACAAGAAAAATACCCTGTGGCATTCAAAGATGCTTACATTTAAATGTTAACCACTGATAATGAAACAGTATAAATTTAAAATCTTATTTATGATACAACAGCAGTCTTGTCTTGTCTGTAAATGTTACCTTGATCAGACTGCCACAATAATTAATAATGTGGGACAATTGTTTTCTACGTATTTAGATTTCAGCTGTTTCCATTTGCCTAACAAGCACAAACGTGACACACAACTTGTTTGAAAAATTAAAAAAAAAAAAAAAAAAAAGAAATACAGAGAAAAAATCAAAACATGAAAATTATGTTGAGCTTTGCAATGATTGTTGTAACAATTATTATAATGCTAATTAACACATTTGGATTTAGGTATACATAAATATATTGTTTTGGGTTCTAATAATTCAGAATACAATTGATCATCATACACATTATTCTGGATTTGTAAAAAGTTAGCTACTGAGAAATGGTTACAAAAGCACTGAATTTTTTTGAATCCACGAATAAATAAAATAATAAGTCAATTGAACCCTTTTGTAAATTTACATATCCACAACAACCTCGTCGTTTATTTTGCTCAGCCATTTTTCAAGACACCAACATGTCAATTACTAATCAGTTGATAATCAAGTACTAAAGACATTGCCAATGTTTAAACATTGGTGGTTGAGATAATTACATAATTTGAAACTTTTTATGAGATCCCATTATATGATAAAAGCAACATACCACATCTTGAAATATTTTACAAATAAATTAATGTTTTTAAGATTAAAACATTTTATGTTGTCATTATTTCAAAATTCATTTTTTTTTAGCACATACCAACAAATCTGTTCATATATTAGCGAAACATGACATATATCTGATTTGAAAACATTTTTACAATGAAAAATAACCTGGCAGAATTATTTACATTTGGAAGGGGCCCAAATAAAATCACCTCCTCAAGAACAAAACTGCACTTAGTAGTAAACTTTCATGATTAATTAACATCTTATACACATATAGAATTAGCTATAGCCAATAACATAGATATGAAACTGGAGTGTGTACATCAGCAATATCAAAATAATAGCATAAAATTATAATAGGAACTGTACATAAGAGATCAAATAGCATATTTAATCTTATTCTAATTGTGAAGTTGGGACAGACTTGATACTTCTCATCAGCAGCAACATAATTTTCATCTCTTATAGTGATTAGGTGCATCAGCAAAAGCATATTTTAATCTGTAGGCTTCAGCCAGAAGAACACTGATTTCTTCATTACCCCAGTGCATTGTAGGAAGATTCTGAAGCAGGATCATGAGGCCCTGTGAAGAAAAGAACAATTTTTTTTTAACAAAAATCAAATTATCAATATATAAAAAAGACAAATTTACAGAAATTGCAGAATTGTTTTATAAGAAAACTCTTAAATTCATTTGCTTTGTTCTAGACAGCCAAGGCATGATTCAACTTGTATTAAAACTCTACAAGATAAATAACTCCATCCCTGTGTGAAGTTACATTAAACCAAAAAAAAAAAAAATTACCACCATCAAGAAGGTGTGATCAAAAAATATGTTTGAATTAAAAAAAAAAAGTCCTCTTTCATGAGTGTCTTTAGTTGCACTCTTGTGTCTGCCCCGATGTCCAGAATCTATTCAAAACATTTACCTTTCATGGTTATTTTGACCAGAAAGTCACAGGTTGCCAGATCTGGTGGATGAGGAAATTTCTGTAGCAGAAGTGATGTATGACATAGAGCATTGCATTATGGAGAATGAAACAGTTTGCCATTTTCTCAGGTCTTTTTCTATGTACATTGTTTCTTAAATGCTCTAATAAGCAATTATAAAATTCAGAGTTCACCATAGTGTTCCTGGGTACAAACTCAGCGTGCACAATTCCATCTAGGTCAAAAAACACAATCATCATCAACTTGATGTTGGATCTTCAATGGCATGATTAGAACTGGGTGATTTCCATTGGGAACTCTGAACCATGGTCTCAGGATCATAACCACAGACCCAACTTTCATCTCCTGTGACTGGAAACTGAAGTGGCACAATCGCTCTAATGAAATAGGTCCTCAGGTTTTTAAATAATATTGCATTATTGCGATGAAGTTTTTCAAAATGTCACATATATTTGTCTTTTTTCCCAGTGCTGCGCTGACATCATGCACCAGAAGGCGTGAGCTTATTCAGTGCGAGCAAGAACACGCAGGTGGCCGGTTTCTTCTACTATAACAAGCTTGACCTGGCGGTGTTCAACGCACATGTACTGTACAAGGCATACACGAGGGCCACTGAGAAAAGAACAGCGTTCATGGCTCACCTTGCAGAGGAACTTTGTTGTTGCTTCTTACAAGAAAAGTTGATGGATAAAGCAAAAGAGTATGCAACATCGAAAAGCTTCTGTTCCAAGACCACCGCTTCCCCCAACCCCTTCAGTGTAATAGGAACCACAGCATAGAGAGAAGTGTGTACATTGCAACAGGTACACATGTCGTAAATGAAGAAAGGAAGGCCGGTCACTGTGTGTGTGTATACTGTTAACATTTAAATCTGATGATTGCATATAGCGAGGAACTGACCTCTCTGTACTATTCTTTCCTCTGCATGTCCTGGAGTACAAAAGAAACACCACCATACATCAAAATGTGGAGACTGGGCAAGATCGGGGAAAAAAAAATGCAGTCACTGATTACAACCGCAAGAAGGCATGCAAATGAATATGAATAATGTTGCATTCGTGCCACAATGTTTTCCAAAATTTACTATACAGGTAATAAAATGAGTTATTCCAAATATCATAGATACCTATGTCTCTGTTTTTTTTGTCAGTAAGGTTTTGACATCATAGACCATAATGTGCATACTAATTCAGTATGAGCAGGAACACTCAATAAAATTGAATAAAAAAAATCAAGTGACAAAAAGATACAAAGAAGGCAGATTCATCAGTGTTTGTGTGTCAGCTTTTATCCCTCCAGATCAGAGAATTTCTAGTTCCATTGTGTCAAAAAAACACTCACATCTACAGTTATTCCCAGTTTCAGATAAAAAGTAACCGCGTCAGATCTGGGGCTTTTGTGAAAGTGTTTATTGGATATTTCCCATCAGCCTTCACACATTATACAGTTCATGTCTACATTTTGTCATTTATTACTAAAACATGAAAAACGTTTCTGTTTTAATGATGTGTTTACATAGATTGTTGTAGACACAAAACATACATGAAATTATTTCCCCTTACAACTCTAGATAGCTCACTCCCAGATAATCAAGGCAAGAACTGGGAGAAATTCTTGCTCCGTTCTGCAGCGGTGTTATGGGGTTATAGGATGGTATAGCAGGCTGCTTGGGCTTATTGGCACATTTACAAGACAAAAGATGCTGACGGAGGGGTGCAAAGGAATTTAAGGTGTGCCGGATTTACGAGTTTTTTCGTAGGCTCTGGTAATTCTAGTGTTAAAACAAATATCTTATTAAAAAACAATTCATATGAAATTAAAAAAAATAACACAAAAACAATTTGCATTTTTCAAAATGACAAAACTAGGATATCTTCTGTTTTTGTAAAGTGATGAATTAAGAATATCTCTACCATGAGAAAATGCCTTTAAAAATATGGTTCTAAATAACACCAATAGCTAAAAAATAAAAATGACAGACTCGGTGAAACAAAACAGAACATAATCTTTCAGCATCAAATTATACAACTGCAAAATATTTGCACAGTAATGATGAACTCTGGATGTTATATATGAAAACATCATGCATAGGGTGTACATGAATGAGATAAAAGATTTAAGATTTTTTAGCAAGACTCCATATTAATTACCCTAATTGTTTTGAGTAATATGGTGCTGTAAAACAGTTGTCAAATGTTATTAAAAAAGAGAGGAGTATTTATATTGTGTATATTATAAGGTATTGTCAAGTATAAGAATCAATAATTTTAAAAATGCAGACATTCTAAACCAAAACACATGCATAAATAGCGAAACACATGCAGTATATAACGAAATGTAAGAATAGTTGTTTCAGCATCTTCCTGTTGTGAATTGGAAAAGAGTATTAGAAAATCAATAGGTCGATAGAAGAACAACAATTTTTGTACAGTTGAAAAAAAGAAGAAAAAACGTACCTGGTATTTACAATTAATTATCAGCTGACAAATCAAGAGAGATACAGGAAGAAGTGGAACATGCTATTACATTTTCTGGAAACGGCTCTAGGCACTCTGAAGTTTGTGACAGTTATTGTTTAGTGGATTGATACTAAAATTTATACGTGGGTATTGATAATTGGTTTTTGGACCTCAGTACTGATATTAAAACAGTTCTGAAGCAAATAATCACTCCAGCCTGCCTAATGTGCCATGCCATCATGCTGCACTGAGCACTGTTTTCCCTTTTTTTATTAATTTTATTTCAAGAAACTAAAATAGTATACAATCGAGCAGATAAAATTTGTAGAACTTGTAGAACAAATAACTTCAAAATCAATTTTGAAAAAACATTACAGAATTTAAAACAATTGAAAAAACAACCTAACTAGACAAGAATTCAGCCCCACCTGAAAGAAAAAGAAATAGAGGACAACCAAGACCAGGGAGTAAAAAAATCCTTTTCTCCCTATATGAATGTTGTAACGGACAGCCGGGATTCTTACCCAGGTGGGACGCCTCCATAACGGAAGGACCGGGGGAAGTAGTTTGCATGGGGTAATACCTCCCCATGGACGACAGTGGGCAGCCTCCCTGGTGTGCTACAGTGCCACGGGTTTGAAATGATGGAAGCTAAACCCTGCTGGGACCCGTGGCCACTTCCAGGAGGCTAATGGGGAACGGCTGTGCCCTCCTCTGCAGGGCTGCCACCATACCCAGAAGTGCAGCTGGAAGGAGGCCGTGGAACACCTGGAGGACATTCAGGGTGCTCTATAAAAGGGGCCAGCTGCCACAACTCGAGGAGCCAGAGTCGGGAGGAGGTGGACAAAGCTTGCAGGGAGGGGAGTGGAGGCAGAGAAAAAGAAGCAGGAAAGGTGTATTCTGCTCTGAGGAGCAGGGAAAAGCAGTTCCCATTGGGAATAAATGTGTGCTGTGTGGCAAACTCATGTTTCTTCCCATCTGTGTTGGGTTAGGGGGGGGTCATAGGTGCCCCTGGGCTTCACAATGTTTATTATGATTTTTTTTAATTAAGCCCTTTCATGTTTGAAGACAGTTTTGGACAGGTTGGACGTGAGAATTTGTTTTTTTTTTCCAATTTCAAAAAATATAGAATGTTTGTTACCCACTGAGTTGTAGGTTATTACAATCAATTGCTATATTTAAAAAATAATGTTTTGAGTCACTGACCACCACCAGTATTACTAAACTTTAAAGCAAACAATCTAAAAAAAAAAAAAAAAAAAAAAAAAAAAAAAAAAGGCCACTCATTATAATTATGAAATACAATCCTCTAGTGCAAATTAAAACAGATCTACTACTACTACACCTACTCTAAATCAACAGTACCGGGCTGCAAAGTATCTGACCTTCACGGGCTCCCTGAAATGGGTCCATAGACCTCAGGTTACGAACACCTGTTACAAACAGATCTTCCAAGTATGATTTTGAGTGTATAGATCATCAGTTACCCACTGACTTATAATAGGTGGATTAGGATCCTTCCAGTTAATCAAGATCATTTTCCCTGCTAGTAGTGTGGTATAGGCTATTACAATCAATTTGTCCATCTCCACGTTAATCCCATTCTGGGAATACACCAAACACAGCTGTTAATGGGTTAGGAGTAATTGAGACACAAAGGCAATCTTTTAAGTATTTAAAGATTTTTGCCGATAATGTTAATTTGATGCATTCCCAAAACATATGTTTTGGTGATGCTAGAGCTAGACGGCAAACCTCACAGGATGGATCTTGCCCTGGATACATTCTGGACAATTTTAAATAAGTATGATCGATGAAAGATTTTCAGTGACATTATCAAGTGCTTGGCACAAACAGAACTAGAGTGAATTCTATGTAAGGAGGACTTCTACTTCTTTTCTGAAATGTTAATTGAAAGGTCCTTTTCTCACCATTCCCTAGGGCAGTTGAAAGGGACAGTCTTTACGATGTTTTTATATTTTTTCGTGACACTGATCAGTATTGCTTATGGAACAGAAATAGGTGAGAGGTCTAGGGAATTGGGAAAGTTTTTTTTAACAAAATTTCTAATTTGTAAATAGTGTAAAATTAAATTTGAAGCTTAATTGTTCATATGTTATCTATATACAGTTCTCTAAGTGTCTTAAACAAGGGTATTTTCCAGAGATTAAATACTGAGTTGGTTTGAGAAGGTTGAAAAATGTGAGTATCATGTAGAGGAGAAACAGATAAAAGCTTCTCTGCCTAGAAGTGTGTCCTGCCTTGGCTCGATATTCTGAATGATTGGGGGATAACTGGTTTATTGGATTATTGGTATATCGACAAATGTTTGTGTTTGCTGGGGTATAAACCATATCATATAAAGAAGTACAGCAAGATTTAATTTTAGTGCTAACCAGGCTGGGGAAAATTCAATAATATGTGCCGACATTCAGTACTTTACAGTGTGTATATTTGCCACCCATTAATAAAACTGAAAGTAGTGCTATGCCACCTTCTGCTTTAGGTCTCTGCAAAGTCAATTACATGAATGTGTGGACATCTCAAATTCCTGTTAAATGAGGTAATAATAAACTCTAGTTTCTTAAATAACAATTTATTGATGTATATAGGGATGCTCCAAAAAAGAAATAGAAGTTTAGGAAGGATGTCCATCAGGACAATATTGATTTTCCCTGCTAAGCTGAGATAGAGTAGGCTATCAGTTAACAGTTTGATTTTCTGTGTGTGGTTACCAAAATTGTGTTGGAAAAGATCTTTATATTTACTGCTTTGATAGAATGAACAGTTAGCTGTCCTCTCTAGTATGGTGTGCTAGAGAGTAGACTAGAAAAAGCACACTTTTATTCAAATAAATTTTGACCCCAGATGTCTTTTAAAACTCTGCTAATGTGTTGAAAACTGTGGGTGTGATATATAAAGTACCATATAATTTGCATATAGTGATATATTCTGTTGAGTCCTTTTCTGATAAACTCCATTATCTCTGATGCATTTCAAAAAATGAATAGCCAATTGCTCAATGCAAAAAGCAATGGTGATAAAGGTCATGCTTGTCGAGTACCACCTTCTAGTTTGAAATATTCAGAGTTTGGCTTCTGGACTGGTATAAAGTCATTTAATCTATGCAGATATATTTGGGTCAAAACTAAAATTTTTGCAGTGTGGTTAATAGGTAGTCCCATTCAACTCTGTCAAATGCATTTTCTGCATTCAAAGATAGCAAGATCTCTGGTTTGTTATATTGTGTTGGTGAGTATATTGCATTATACAGACACCGAAAGTTTAAAGTTAAATGTCTGCCTTTAAAGAATTTAGTTTGTTCTTTTGATATTACACTGTTACATTCGCCTGTGGTGTCTTGATCACAATGAAGCCTATGGTTTTGGGAAGTTTCCAGCAAGTCTAAGCATGTGTTCCTTGCCTAATCTAATCTAAATGTTGAGTGTGGGTATAATGTTAGGTTGAAAGGAAAGCAGACGTTTACTTTTGGTAATGAAAACCCTGACATGCTGATAGTGTACCACTTAAAAATGTTTATTTTTTCTGTACTCTTTTACAGCATTGGTATACTTCTCAACTTTAGAATGAGTGCTGTATGTGACTAAGTACAGTATTCTTTCTGTACCTCTGTAGTAAATCCCATTCTTTTATGTTATATCTCACAGAACTCCTACAGTTACCTCAAAACTTATGGATTTTGAATGTCCTTTTAATAAAGGAAACTATTCAAGAACTTATTCATAGCAAAAAAAAAAATGTTAAGAAACTGTATAAATGTAATTTAATTCTAGGAAAGACAGTCAATCCTCAAGAATTGTATGTTTAACTTTTGTGACATCAAGCTAAATTTAATTTGGAAGACCAAAAAAGTGAATACTGTTGAAAGAAGTGAAGAACGTTTAGATAAGAAACATATACTGTATATTTGTTATATTTTAATGCAAGCATCAAAATAATAGATCACCCAGATCAAAACACTTCATCAAACACCATGGGGCAGCATTATGCTATAGCATTCCCCTTTTCACATTTTACCAGGCATCTCAACTGAAATGAGGGAAGCCTTGATACTGCAAGGTGTAAGTACATTCTGTAGTAAAGACCAGCTGGATAAAGGTAATTTTACACTTTTAAGAAGACAATTTCTGCAGTAAGAACCAGCTGGATAATGGTAATTTTACACTTTTAAGAAGATAATTTTAGTTTAAACCAGGAGAACAAATCAGCCCAACTTGGTGCTGTTCCCAAGCTTAGATAAAAATAGAGAAGGTTAGAGTCAGGAAGCTGTAAAACCTAGCCAAAACCATAATGATGGAATCAATCCAATCACCTTCGGAACATACAGGGGCCTCACTTGACCCCTGTCAAAACTGAACGATGGATACCAGGCCAAGGACGAACTTGACTAAAGAAGTTAGTCCAAAAGAAGCAGAAGAAGAAGACAGGGGAGGGGAAAAGAAAAGGGTAAGTTAAAGGTATGAGTCGGGACACGGAATATTGGCTCAGTGACTAGGAAAGGGAGGTTGGCAGTTTTGATATAAAGAAGTAAAGTGGAAGTGCTTTGTGTGCAGTAAATTAGATACATGAGAAACAAGGCAAAAAAAAAATTGGGAGCAGGCTTTAAGTTGTTATCCAGTGGAGAAAATGTGCAAGGGAGAAATGGTGTAGGTATAGTAGTATCCAAAGAACTAAAAGACAGTCTTGTCAGTGTGAATAGGAAGAGTGATAGGGTGATGAGTGTCAAGTTGGGCCTTGGTAATACTGTAGTTAATGTCACTGTGGATATGCTCCTCAAGTGGGCTGCAAAGAAGAGAAGGACATTTTCAAGGCACAAATGGATGAAGAGCATAGAGCAGTACAAGAGGAAGTAAAGGTAATTGTTGGTGGTGACATAAATGGGTATGTGGAAAAGAGTAGAGAGATGATAAACAGGGTATATGGGGGGTTAGAAGAAGGAGAGAGAATGGTAGATTTTGCTATGGAACCTGATTTGGTAATAGTTAACACATTTTTTTGAAAAGAATGCAAATCAGCTTGTGACTTACAGTAGCGAAGGAAGGGAAAAACCAAAAAGACTTTCTAATGTGTAGATGTCGTCATTTGAAATAGATAAACAATTGAAAGGTCATAAATGGGGAAAAAGTGACAGTGCAGCAAAAAGTGATGGTGGTGAACTAGGATATCATAATCATTAGGAGAATAAACCCAGAGCAAACAGTACCAAGAATAAAGTGGTGGAGGTTAAAAGAGGAAGGGCTTAGGAACAGGTTTAGGGAAAAAGTTTAAAATGAAGTGCAGTCATTTGAAAGTGTGGAGGAGAACGTGTTTACTTGATATTTGGACTAAAGTCTTCACACATTATACACTTCTCGTCATTATTAGTATAACATGGAAAAAGTTTCTGCTTTAGGTATGTGTTCAGTATTTCTTGCATTTCCTTTCATCCTGCACTTACCCATATCTTTGTAGACATGGAACACACATGAAATGCATGTATTCCAAATAACGATGTACTGTATTATTTACCCTATACAACTCCAGGCACCCCACATGCACATAAGGATACTTGGCTTGAGCATGGAGACCTTTTTGCCTGCGAGCTGAGCCCTGTCAAGGCGGGGGATGGTACAGCAGGCTGTTTGCTGCTTGTGCTGATTGACGCATTTACAAAAAAAAAAAAAAAAAAAAAAAAAAAAAAAAAGACACTGATGATAGAAGTGTGAAGGGATTTAAGGTGGGATGGGATTACGAGTTTTTTCATAGGCTTCAGGCTTGTAGCAGGAGGGAGTTAAATTCAGAGATGCAACTAAAATTGAGAAATTTGTTGTGATTTTAATGTGCTAATTTGCTTGCACTGAAAACTGAAAAATTGCAAAGAACATCCAAGATAGCTAACTTAAAAAAATGCAGGATCACCTATAGAGTTGTGGTTAATGGAAATTAATTTGTAGAGATGTGAACTGAGGTTTGGGCCCTGTTCAAACAATCAGCAAGGGATTCATGAGGAGAGTAAAGTTTTGATATAATGCATTTATGATCCATGAGACAGTGAAATAATTCTGAAGACTGTGATACATTAAATGAGCAGCTGAAAAATGAAAATACAATGGGGTATAGACCGAGGATGATAATGAGTTTTCTTTAACAGTGGTATTTACAAGGTAAAATGATTCAATTGAACTTAAATGAGAGGCAAACTTACATAATTACAGGGAATTTACCTAATAAGGGGTTCATTGGTAGCATTTACATTAATGTTAATAATTATTTTGAAACTTCAAAAGCCTTTTATCGATAAATGGACAAAATATGGATAGTTGAATAGTATGCACATTGCAAAATTATTTTTCCCTCCAGTGATTTCCCCAATGAGATAATAGAAGATAAAATAATATGAAGTCCATCTCTTATCTGGCATTTGCTGAAAAGCACTCAAAGGATGTTTACTCACAAACCCAATATTTTAATAACAAAAATTGAAGAAAAAACAACCCACTAATGAATGTTTTGCCTCAGTATTTGCAAGATTGAACCAATCACCCCACCCAGACTTGCATTTAGAACAAGTGCTCCTGAACAGCACAATGCAAACAGTAATCCACAGAATAAAAAACACAGCAAAACTTTATCAATATATACAGAAATGAAAGAAAACCGAATTAGGTCCAACAGAAAGGAGATTCTGTACAGTAGCTTCTAAAACCTGAACTGGTAACAAAGGAATTAATGGCAAATAACTTTTAAATTTAAGGATTAATAAATCACAAAACCTTACCACAACAGCCAGACCATAGTTGTAACAAACATTTAATTATACACTGAGAAAACAAAATACCCTTAAGAAATACAGAATTTTGAGTCCGGCATCACAGTGGGAATACACTCAGGGATATAAAGCTATCAATAGCCTTCATAGCTTGTTTGGGATCATAAAAGGATGCAACTCCATTGCCATAAGAGAGTATTACATAAGCCAGGCAAATGGGACAATAGCTACAAACCTGCTTCACTGAATTTCTTTTTTAATCAGTGTGGTTGTAAAATGATAGACTGAAAAAATTCTTGGCTTCCTGAAGCACAATTTGGTCATTCAGATAAATTAAGAAAGTGCATTATTTGAAATTTAGGATTTGCAAAATTATTATTAGGGCACATTATAGCATCTATTGTTTATGGCTTAGAAGCCCTGTAGCTGTGGAAAGACTGCTGATCAGATTCTTTAGGAACTTCTGAATTCTCACTGATCACTTCATGACAAACCCTGTTTCTTTTATCTCTATCCAATAATTCAATTTATTTCTCTTTTTTTGTTCAAAATTTAGTACATGAAAATTGAGGAAAAATATGACAAGGTGTTCTTGAAAGGAGAAAAATCCTCACAAAGACGGTCATGTCTGAGCACAGCAATTTCTTTATACTACTGGTAACATTGTATCAAGGCCTTTTTTATCTCTATCAACTAATTCAATTTATTTAGAGGGGAGCTGTTGCCACTTGTCACTCAAGTGTTTGAATCCTTGTCTACCTTTAGCTTATCAAACTCAAATCTCAGAGATCACCAGATTTCTCTTTTTTTGTTCACGAATTAGGTTCAGAAAAATTGTGGCAATATATGACAAGGTGTTCTTGAAAGGAGAAAAATCCTCACAAGTGACGGCCATGATTAAGCATGGAAATTTCTTCATACTAATGCAGACATTACGTCAAGCCCTTCTATATGAAGCCATGACAAGCTACACTGC
Organism: Erpetoichthys calabaricus; assembly: GCF_900747795.2. NCBI lineage: Eukaryota > Metazoa > Chordata > Cladistia > Polypteriformes > Polypteridae > Erpetoichthys > Erpetoichthys calabaricus. Next base: position 226,584,152 of record NC_041394.2, read on the forward strand.
CAGAATCTTTATCTCTCTATCTAATATGGTGGTATCAATTCACAGCAGGCAGCATGTTTCAGAATTAAGTTGCTTAATGAGCTATTGCCTTATTCAGATATGAAAATTACCATAATTCATCTATGCCAACCCAGATGGACAAACCTGTGAACTAAATATGAAAAGGACTGACTTATGTAAACCCAAGAAGGCAAAGAAAAATTATCTATTCCTTTCTTTATAATTCAGTGTCAGTTATTCCTCCATGCTCTCTCTATATCAGGTCCCATTGGGTTCAGTTCTGGTCTCCTCCAGTCCAGCCTTGCCAAAGGACAGTGAAGTGCACAAGCAGTAGATTAAATGTAAAAGCAGTTAACCAATTACTTACTCTAAGCTGCTGTATTATCTGCCAGCAATAAAGGATCATCATGTGAAACTTCAAATACAAGTACAGATGACAACCACACAGATGTGACTACACTTTTGATATACCCAGAAAAAAGATAGAGCTCACTGTTCTTCAACCATGGGTGCCTGTAAAAATGTCATTACGGGACCTGAAGGAAAAAGGGACAAAGTAGTATGGTTCCATCACTCAAGAGGATAGGAACTTCACAAATGAATTGTACACTACTACCTGAGGCTAATATACATACCTTGTAACCCATAACTAGGGTAAAGCCAGTGGATGGGTTAGCATATGTATTTCTAGTTGTTGGTATTACTTATGATGAAGCAATTAACTATGTGACACGTAAATGTTTAGATATAACACGTCTCTTTCCAAATTAAATAGAATGCTGAATCTTTGAGGGTATAAGCTTCATTGAACTTACAGCTGTCATCACCAGTTTCAAAGGGTGTAATGCACAGGTACTCTCACAGGGATCAGTGATGACTGTGAAAGCCAGGTGCATTTAAAGCATGCAGAAGCTAAAAAACTTGTAAACCGCACAAAGATTTAACCATCTAACCAGTTAATAGAACAGAAACCTTGTAAAAGCATTTAAAAGTCCACCGTAAATGAATAATACTTTGGAAATTCTTTGAACAAGAATTAAATACTTGAAATATACTGTAGCTCAACACAACAGAGCGAGATTTCTTGTTTTTAACACAACCTTTTTTGACGTGTGCATTAAGGTACAGGAAAGGTTATTTTTTTATGCACAAAAACTAGACTACTACATTGACAAGGGCTATGGACGTTAATGTAATATATTTTGCTGCTGAATTTAGGTTGTTGAAAAGACTTCATTTTAAGCAGTAGTTAATTTTAATGGATGTATTTAACCACCTTATTATCTCTATAGTAATTCAAAAGCAGTCACCTTGTCAAATCCATAAAACATTTACTGATTGATTTTAAGATGACTGATGAAGAATATAAAACATTTTTATGTAATGATGAATAATTTAGATTAAACAGAACTGTGCTAAGAAATATCAAGTCATCCTAATAACCTGTATCAAGAAAAATAATTTATTTAGGATTTCCATTAACCTGCAAAAGATTACACCACCTCTCACAAAACTAGCATACTGAATTATAAGCTGAATTTGAAGGAAATAGGTTAATTACCTGTTTTGTTTCAAACAGTTTTCCAGTTATAGAGTAAATTTCACCTCATTTATGTCTGTTTTCCTGCCGTAAGTAAGGGTGGAACAGGCTGAGCAAGAAAACATGCCTTTTTCGCCCCCAGTAATACTTTCCAATTCTTAAAGTAGAATTTCCAAACCAGCACATACCATACCATACCATTTTTATTTGTTAAGCGCTTAAAAACACAGCATTACAACTGACCGAAGCGCACATAAGTAAAATCTTTTCAGCCACCCCTAGGTTTGCCCCGGACTCATCTGTCAGTGGGCTGTGCTGGTGACAACAGTACTATTTATCAACCTAGAGGAGCAGTGGCTCTGCTCTCGCTTTCACATGACCCACAGGCCAATCTCACATCAAAGTACTCTTTAGTTTTCAAATGCATCTTTAAAATACAGTTTTCTGGAACAGAATCAGAGCCTTAGACGTAAAAGTGATAACTCTTGTTCCGGCTACATCAGACTTGATTTAGTCCTGCGTTTCCCACATAAAGGGGGAAAAAAAACCAGCAAAAAAACTATTTATGTTCTATCAACAAACAGAGACCACCTAAAACAGTGTTTCTCAACCTTTTTGCCCTTGCGCAACCCTTGAAATAATATTCATGTTCTATGGAACTCCTACATAATAATTACATCATTATTAGTATTTGTTTTATTTATAAATTTAAAGATCATAAGAAAAACATATATAACATAACAATAATAAGTGCTATACTTGTCTATTTGCAATTTTCATATAAACAAATGTATGTGCCAAAAAAAGTTATTCTTGAAATATATGATTAATAAAATTAACTTTTCTAGTGTGAAACCTGTGCCACATTTTCACAGTTAGAAATATCTATGAAATAAAAAAAAAACAGACTAATAAAACTAAAGCAGGCCATGTTTTTAAAGTGCACTAGCTGTTCGAATGAAATGTACTTGAACAGAAATTCAATATACTCAAACACTTGTTCGAACAATGAAATTTAAAGACAGCGTGTGCATGACTTGATGTGTGTCTAACTGCATCTGACTTGGTCAACATAACCTCAAAGTAACAAGTTAGTAACTTTGCGATAATTATTATTAATAGTTAAATCATTTTGTGCACAAGCTAAAAATACTATTACAGGAAAGCTAAAAATTTCTTGATGTTAATTTAATCTATTGCCTTTGTGTAGTTAAGCATATGATGATTGCTGATTTCTATTCCTGCACTCTTTGCTGTAGTAACTGCCATATTAGCTCATATAACCATCAATTTTTTATCATTCTATTGTTAAAAGTAACAACTATTCTAGCTCACTTTCAAGTTGCTTTAGGCAGGCATAATGACAGTAAAATTTTATTTTTGAAACAAATGATCAGTGCAGAAGATACAATTAAAATGTTTTGAATATTACACTGTATTTTTTCAATCAAATTGAGAAATATCTTTGATTGCAGCTTGTTCAGTGCCATACCGTAGTGAAAAATTCAGACTCCCGTGAAAATTAGATTCTCTTGTGCCCTTTGCACTTTCAAAAGTATCAGTGTGTGCAGGAGTCTAATAGCACATTCACAGCATTAAAAAATAAATTCTTTAAAGAGCCCCTTTGTCACAATAATGTGCTGATGAAAGTAAAAATTCAATTTAGACATGTACATATAAGCAACTCTGCTATGCCTGCCATGTTGGAATATGGTTTTCTTTTGTGAAGGGTGACCAATCAGGGAATGAGATGTTGTAATGAGTAGGATCCACTTAGGGAAGAGGTATGTAATAAGCACAGACCGACCACAGCATGATGGAGTCAGCATTTTCAGAAATCTTTCGCCCATCCACACTGAAATGTTGCACTGGCATTTTTAACACTAGAATTACCAAAGCCTACGAAAAAACTCGTAAATCCGGCCCACCTTAAATCCCTTCGCACCTCTCCGTCAGCATCTTTTGTCTTGTACATGTGCCGATCGAGACAAGCAGCAAGTAGCCTACTATCACATCCCCCACCACCGCAGAATGGGCACAAAGTTCTCCCAGTTCCAGCCTTGATTATCTGGGAGTCAGGTACCTAGAGATGTATAGGGAAATAACAGATCGTTATTTGGAACACATGCATTTCATGTGTGCTTCGTTTCTACAATAATCTGTGTAAACACATCGTTAAAACAGAAACGTTTTTCATATTTTAGTAATAAATGACAAAATGTAGACATAAATTATATAATGTGTGAAGTTTGAAGTCCAAAGTTCAAATAAACACTTTAATAAAAGGTACGGAGCTAGCACAACAGCTTCTGTGGTGCAGCGGTAAGAATTGCTGACTTGTAATCAAGAGTCCCCCAGTTCGAGCCTGACTACCTTGAATATTTAACGTTTTGAGTAGTGAGCTGCTCTTATTGTTAATATTATACAATAAACACATACATTTGATTTGCATCTGTAACAGCTGGTTTAAATTTATAGTACTTGTAAAAGTTAGCGTTTTTTTCACTTTTATTGTCATAGTCACGATCACGATACATACTACGGCATAACCCCTCAGGGATCTGATGCTGTTAGTTTTTATTTGAAACTGGGAATAACTGTAGATGTGAGTGGTGTTTTGAGACAATGGAACTGGAAATTCACACAAACGCTGGTGAATCTGCCTTCTTCCTATCTCATTATCACTTGATTTTTTTTTATTCAGTTTTATTGAGTGTTCCTGCTTACGCTGAATTAGCATGCACCTAATGGTCCATGATGCCAAAGCCGCACTGATAAAAAAACAGAGACATATGTATATATGATATTTGGAATTATTAATTTAATGACCTGTATAGTACATTTCGGAAAACATTGTGGCACAGATGCAACATTATTCATATTAATTCACATACCATCTTGTGGTTGTAATCTGTGACCGCATGTTTTTTTTTTTTGTTTTTTTTCATGATCTTGCCCAGTCTCCACATTTTAGTGCATGGTGGTGTTTCATTTGTACTCCAGGACATGCACAGGAAAGAATAGTACAGAGATGTCAGTTCCATGCTATATGCAATCATCAAATTCAAATGTTAACAGGTCCCACACAACAAAGGACCGTCCTTCCTTCATTTATGACATGTGTACCTGTTGCAATGTACACACTTCTCTCTATGCTGTGGTTCCTATTACACTGAAGGGGTTGGGGGAAGCAGCTGTCTTGGAACAGAAGCTTGTCGATGTTGCATCCTCCTTTTCTTTTTCCATCACCTTTTCTTGTAAGAAGCGACAACGAAGTTCCTCTGCATGGTGAGCCATGAACACTCTTCTTTTCTCAGTGGACCCTGTACATGCCTTGTACAGTACATGCGCATTGATCGCCACCAGGTCAAGCTTGTTATAGCACAAAGCAACCGGCCACCCACGTGCTCCTGCTCACACTGAATAAGCTCACGCCTTCTGGTGCATGTTGTCAACGCAACACGGATAAAAAAAAAGAAAGACACCACCATGCACCAAACTGTGGAGACTGGGCAAGACCAAAAAAAAAAAACACACGGTCACAGATTACAACGGCAATATGATATGCGAATGAATATGAATAATGTTCAATCAGTGCCACGATGTTTTCCGAAATGTACTATACAGGTCATAAAATGAATAATTCCAAGTATCATCTATATTATTAAACGACAGTTGTATAATTATATGCACGGACGCCGGATGCACCGAGGCGCATGTGCACAGCGCCCCAGAGTCAAATCCAGCGGCTTCCCAGAGTCAGCAGGTGGCGCCCAAACAACACAACCTGTAAACTAAACTTGCTCTAATCCACTGTGCCAGCAGTCAGTGTGGCATATTTGAATCACATAACGGTAATGCAGTATTAAAAGTACGTTGAATTATGATTCCTAACAGGAAACGACTTCTACCTAACGACACAGCCACAGAAAAACAAAAACGAGACCGCATGGATTAAAACAATAAACGGAGGCTCCTACAACTCGCTTCAGAAACACCAGAAGCAAAGACGTCACGGCTCCAAAATGAAAGAGCTCAACTAACGGAAATACAAAAACGAGCCCGTATGGATAACAACAATGAACGAAGGCGCCCACAACGTGCTTCTGAAACAGCACAGGAAAAGGAGTCACGGCTCCAAAAACGAGCCCGTATGGCTATGACTTGTAAACTAAACCTGAGGTAAAGCGTGAACGCCAGGTTGTACAGTATATATCCACAGATGCCAGAGGCAACAGGCAAGCCTTACACACTACCACCGCTGCCAAAAGCGAGACTGCATGGATGAAAACAATAAACGAAGGCGCCTACAATGCTCTTCTGAAACACCAGAACCAGATGAGTCACAGCTCCAAAAAGAAACCGCTTTAGTACAAATATGTTTATTTAATTAAATGAAAACTTTACCAGGACGCTCCCACCCTCCATCATTTTTCATTCCTCCACAGATCGGAGGGAATAGAAACTGATTGCCATTCTTGCATATACGATTCTTTAGAGAATCGGGGGTTTACTGGTATATACCTATGTCTCAGTTTTCTTTTTGTCAGTGCGGCTTTGACATCATGGACTATAAGGTGCATACTAGTTCAACGTGAGTAGGAACACTCAATAAAACTGAATAAAAAAAAAAATCAAGTGATAATGAGATAGGAAGAAGGCAGATTCACCAGCGTTTGTGTGTCAGCTTGTATCCATCCAGATCAGAGAATTTCCAATTCCATCGTCTCAAAACACCACTCACATCTACAGTTATTCCCAGTTTCAAATAAAAACCAACAGCGTCAGATTCCTGGGGGGTTGTCTGGTGAAAAACAAATAAAAAACACTAACTTTTACAAGTGCTATAAATTTAAAACGGCTGTTACAGACACAAATCAAATGCATGTTTTATTGTATAGTATTAACAATAAGAGCAGTTCACTACTCAAAACATTAAATATACGAGGCAGTCAGGATTGAACCGGGGGACTCTTGATTACAAGTCAGCAATTCTTACCGCTGCACAGCGGAACTATTGTAACATCCTCGAGCCTTTGTGAAAGTGTTTATTTGATCTTTGGACTTCAGGCTTCACACATTATATAGTTTATGTCTACATTTTGTCATTTATTACTAAAATATGAAAAACGTTTCTGTCTCAACAATGTGTTTACACAGGTTATTGTAGAAACGAAACACATATGGAATGCATGTGTTCCAAACAACGATCTATTATTTCCCTATACATCTCTAGGTACCTGACTCAAAGATAATCAAGGCTGGAACTGGGAGAACTTTGTGCCCGTTCTGCGGCGGTGGGGGATGTTATAGTAGGCTGCTTGTCTTGATTGGCACATTTACAAGACAAAAGACGCTGATGGAGAGGTTTGAAGGGATTTAAAGTGGACCGGATTTAAGAGTTTTTTTGTAGGCTTTGGTAATTCTAGTGTTAAAAGCCTTTGGCTCTGGAAAGCATTTTCAGAGGTATTTGCTTTCATTGGTTGAAAATGCCAGAATACTGTGGACAAAAAGTGAAAATGGAGACAAATGTCTGTGCTTTTAAATTAAAATGCATTTGTTGTGCACGGGACCAAAGTCTGCAGATATGTTGTCTTATCTTGAAATAAAAAACACAGTTAACATGTACATTTCAGAAAGCTGGCTTAATATCTGCTTCCAAATGTTGGCTGATGGCACAGGCACACAAAGACCCGAGCCTTCTGTATACTCCGGAATGAAGATTGAATAATGGGACTCTGTCATATTTCTGTTAAAAATATTGGATTTCAACTGGATTGGGCTGAAAATATTTGAATCTTGGATTTAGACTACACTGATCAATCAAGCTATATATTTTATGTCATTATTAAATACACTCACCAGACAAGGTAAACCTGTTTAACTGCTTGTTAATGTAAATATCCATTCAACCAATCACACGGCAGCAACTCAATGCATTTATGCATGTAGATATTGTCAAGATGACCTGCTGAAGTTCAAACTGAGCGCCAGAATGGGGAAGAAAGGTGCCAGACAGGCTGCTCTAAGTATTTCAGAAACTGCTGATCTACAAGGATTTTCATGTACAACCATTTCTAGGGTTTACAGAGAATGGTCCAAAAAAGGGAAAATATCCAGTGAGCGACAGTTGTCTGGGTGAAAATGCCTTGTTGATGCCAGAGGTCAGAGGAGAATGGCCAGACTGGTTTGAGCTGATAGAAAGGCAACAAGTAACTGAAATAACCACTCTTTACAACTGAGGTATGCAGAATTGCATCTCTGAATATACAACATGTTGAACCTTGAAGCAAATTTGCTACAGCAACAGGAGACCACACTGGGTGCCACTCCTGTCAGCCAAGAACAGGCAGCTGAGGCTATAATTCACATGGGCTCCACAAAATTGTAAAACAGCAGACTGGAACAATGTTTATTGGTTTGAGGAGTCTCTATTTCTGTTGTGACATTCGGAAGGTAGCATCAACAACATGAAAGGATGGATCCATCTTGCCTTACGTCAACAGTTCAGGCTTGTGGTTGTGAAATGTTGCGGGAAATATTTGGCACACTTTGGGCCGCTTAGTACCAAATGAGCATTGTTTAAATGCCACAGTCTACCTGAGTATTGTTGCTGACCATGTCCACCCCTTAATGATCGCAGTGTACCCATCTTCTGATGGCTACTTCCAGCAGGATAATGTGCAATGTCACAAAGCACAAATCATCTCAAAATGGTTTCTTGAACATGACAATGAGTTCACTATACTCCAATGGGATGTGATGGAACAGGAGATTCATATCATGGATGTGCATGCTGACAAATCTGAAGCACCTGCATGATGCTATGCTGTCAATATGGACCTAAATGTTTCCAGAACCTTGTAGAATCTATGCCACGAAGAATTATGGCAATTCTGAAAACAAAAGAGGATCCAACCCAGTACTAGCAAGGAGTACCTAAAAAAAAGTGGCCAGTAAGTGTATGTTGTATTTAAAAGAAAGAAATATGCAAAACACAAAGAGTTTGAATCTTTTGTACTGGCAAATGTTTCATCAGTCAAATAAGATAGATGAACTGTCTGTGCTAATAGCAGGTCATGGAGCATGCAAGTACCGTGGCATTGTTTGATTTACGGAAAGCTGGCTTAACGCTGATATACCTGAAACTGTTTTAATGCTAGATGGATTTTGTCTTATTCAAGCAGAGACTCAGTGCAGTGTGGAAAACAGACAGGAGGGGAACTGGTCATTTATGTGAATGAGGAATGGTGTTAAAGGGAGCATATTATAGTTAAAACTATAGTTTGTAATTCAGACATTGAAATTCCTGCTGTCAGAATTTGACCATATTATTTGCCCAGGGAGATAAATATATCATCCTTATTAATGTTTATATTCCTCCATCTGCAAATGTGGACCGGGCAACTGAAATGACTCATTCTGTCACTTTAATGATGACTCACTCGGACCCAGCAGTTATAATATGTGGTGACTTCAACCATGTGACTTTGGAAGGTACAATGACAAATGTCTATCAGTTTGAGACACACAAGGATCTGCTGTATTCAAATGTTAAAGATGCTTTGAGTGTAATCTACTGGCTCCTTTAGGCAAATCTGACCACAACCTGATTATATTTTTTCCCAGCTACAAGCCTGTTACCACCAGAATAATGAGGACATGGAGCCTGGAAACTGAAATGGCTCCAAATGACTGCTTCCAAATGACAGACTGTGAAATGATGTGTGAGCCACAAGGGGAGAATATTGAGAGACTTGGTCACTGCATCACAGACTATATTAACTTCTGTTTCAATACAGTGGTACCCACAAAAACAGTGTGCTGCTTTCCAAACAACAAGCCCTGGATTACTAAAGAGCTGAAAGGTCTTATGAATGAGAAAAAGACAGCATTAAAATCCGGTGACAAGAGGCTCTGAAGGACATACATTATATGAAAAGAAAAACTTAAGTAAAGGAAATGACACTTGCAAAGCTAAAATAGAAAACAAACTCTCCCAGAATAACATGAAGAATGTCTGGAATGGACTGGGTACAATTACGTTGCTCAGGTGCAAGAAGGGGATGTGAACCAATTTTTAAATATATTTTCCCTCCCACTGCCACCTTCTTTCCAATGTCCAGCCTCCCCACACCATCCCTACAACTCCTACCATGTCAACAGGAATGGCCAGTTATAAGTCCACCACTGACCATTAGTGTGGACTGTCCCTAGCTGAAGAAGGAGACAACTTAAGAACCTGCACACAGACAAAATCTACGGGTCCGGATGGAGTCAGTCCTCGAGTTCTTAAGGCCTGTGTTGATCAACTTTGTGATGTCCTCTGTCACCTATTCAGTCTGTCCCTAAGGCTTCAGAAACTGCTGTGGAAAACATCCTGCACTGTTCCTGTTTCAAAGACGGCAGACACCTCCTCACCTAATGACTACAGACCAGTGCCACTTGCATCTCATATCATGAAGATCTTTGCGAGATTGTTACTGAAGTAGGAGTCCTCTTGTGGTAGACTGCCTGGGCCCTACTGCAGTTTGCCTATTGGACAAAGATTGGAGTGGAAGATACAATTCTCCATCTGCTCACAAGGTTTATGCCCACCTGGACAAAGCTGGCAGCACTGTGAGTATTATGTTTTTTTTTTATTTCTCTACCACCTTCAGTAACATCCAGCCATCCTTATTATATTAAGGGGTAAACACAAAAATATGCAAGCAGATGAGCCTATGGTATCCTGGATAATGGACTATCTGTTAGGCAGACCACAGTTTGAGAGACTCAAAACTGTGTTTCTGATGTTTCTGGACCTGTCTCTTTTTCTCTTTATTCTGTACACCTCTGACTACAAATATAACAAGTACCAAACAGCATCTATGTTCGGTCACCACTCCTACTGGTTCTTGGGGTTCCACATTAATGACAGCTTGGACTGATCTTTGAACTATATAAGAAAGGACAGAGAAGGCTCTTTTTCGTTAGGAGACTTGTTTGAAGTGACATCCTTCACATCTATAACAAAGTGCAGTTTTTACGCTGTGGTGTACTGGGCTGGTAACATCACTTCAAGAGAGGGCCACCGAATCAACAAGCGAATTAAAAGGGAAAGCTCAGTTATAGGATGCACTCTGGATCCCCTGGAGGTAGTATAGGAGGAGGGTATTAAAACAAAACTGAGTGCAATTATGAACAATACTGCACATCCTCTCTCAGACACAGTAACACTGAGTACTTTCAACCAGTGAATTATTCAGCAGAAGTGTTACAAGAAACACTACTTGCGCTCTTTTATACATACATCTGCATAATACCTCACTGTGACTGTGACAGCCAAGTCAGAACTTTTCTTTCTTATGAAATTTCTTGCTTTATAGTCATTCCGGTGTGTGTTCAGACCAGTGTGTGTGTATATATTTATTTACTTAAAGATCTACCTATTTATGCATTAATTTACTTAAAGAGCTTCTGCAATAAGACACATTTTCCTCTGGGGACACAAAGTTCTATCTATATGGAAAAAAAAAATCACTGACCTAAATATAACTATAGAATAAAAGTCATAATTTCAACATGCTACTATTGAATGTAATTGTATGATGATTATTCAGCTGCACAATTTCTTCACTTTTATTAAGCAGGACCAAATTCTAAAACCTGCTTGTGTTACAAAGGCAGCATTCCAACTATATGTAGTACATTTTTTAATCATGGTATATACACTTGGACTTTAGGCAAATATAAAAATATTCAAGTATTGTGCATAAAAGTTAGAAATATAATTTCTTAAGAATATAGCACATCAAAACAGCACAACTGGGATAGACATATGCTGTAATTCATTGAATACTATATTTGATCCAAGTGGTAGCAAAGACACATGTTAAATTATTTATGGGATTTGTTAAATTGATAATATAAGACAGTGCTCCGCAACCTTTTCTCACATAGGACACACCAAAGTTCTTCCTAGAATTCCGCGGCACGTCAAAAGCTAAAATATATAGCAGTGGCGTAGTTGGGGCGGGATCGGTCCGCTCCGAGCGCCAGCTATTTAGGGCGTCCAAACTACGGTAGTTTCCTTTTTTTTTTTTTTGTTCCTTGAGGAGGCGCAAAAAAAAATTTCTTTCAGCTTTAGGGCGTCAAATTTTTCACCGCCCGGGCAACATGATCTCCAGCTATGCCACTGATATATAGATATTAATTTAATACACAAATTTTACAATAAATTTTCATTTTTTATTATAAGTATACATTTATTATAAGTATACATACATAAAAACTATACTATATTTACTTTTATGCAATCTTAATAATTATTATAACATAATGACTGATTAATGTGATACCTGCGCTTGTTTCAATGAACACAAAAGTTTTATATTCGGCTCAATATTTGACAGCGCAACCCGAAGTTCTTGGTCAAGATCTTTTAAGCATGACCGCTTATCATTTTTAATTAACACAAGAGTTGTTTGTCTTTTTTTGGCATAACTGGGATGGTTTGAATTTAGATGGCGATTTAGTTTACTGGGTGCCATTGCCTCGTTTGATAGCTGATCGCCGCAAATGATGCATTGTGACTTTGGAGCCGTTTCGTCACCACACCACGAGAATCCATATTGAATGTAGTCTTCGTTGTACTTCCTTTTCACAATCTGCTTTGTTTTTTTTTTTGCAACACTTGTGCTGGGTTCTTCATCATCTGTACGTGAAGACGAATCTTTTCCACGTAAAAATTTATCCATATTTAAAGGGGTATAAAACTAAATATGAATCACACGAAGAACGTTAACCATACACAATTCAGCAACACAACTAATAGTAATGAATGATAACTACTGTTGCAACATGAGTGAATGCGACATAACACGACTAATACGTCGGCTTGAATTGAATCTAGGTGAGGGCACGGAGCGCTCTGCCTATCAAAGCATACTATGGAGTTGTCTGGCGACTACGTAGGGCCTACGTCGTAGGTGCCAGGCAATGGGATTTATTATTTCAGAGAAATGACACACAAAATTATGAAACCTTTAAAAGGCTATTTACGCGAATATTTCATTGCACGTATTCTCATTATTGTGTTTCTAAGGAGGACCATTGAAATATTATTTAGTTAGAAAATTGGGCAATCCTCCGAATACCGGTCCCAAATTATTTAACAACTCTTTTCCTATCGAGTGGACAATACTACACTGAAAGCCGCGAAAAAACATTTATTGCAAGACAATAACATGTATTTCCAATATTTTGTATTAATTCCAGCACAACAGCTGCAACGTCTCTTAGTGGTAACGGTTCAACACGGAGCAACTAAATGTTGTAGTTATCGCTGAGCAAATGCATATAATTGCCGAAAAGATTGCGTTTGTGGCAGTTGCACGTATGTGATGACGTCATGATGCAACCTATATTTTTAAATAAGTAAGCTGGTTATAACTAACCTTATTGCTCCCGCTCCTAAATATTGTCCACTCGATAGGAAAAGAGTTGTTAAATAATTTGGGACCGGTATTCGGAGGATTGCCGAAAATTGTCTTATTTGACCGCGTCACACCTGTATCGGCTCAAGGCACACCAGTGTGCCGTGGCACACCAGTTGCGGAGCACTGATATAAGAAGCAAAAAAGTTCAGCTTCATACTCTAAATATAAATTTAAAGCAGCAGGTGAATAATGGTGCGATCCCTCAGGAACTCCACTAATTACTTCATCCTGATGGTGCAATTCTCATCTGTACTCTCTGCTTTCTACCTATTTGCCAACCCAATGTAAAGTTAGCATCATTATTATCTATGGATTCTGACTTCACGATTATCCATATATGTATAAAATGATATGAAAATGACTTTTTCTTTTTTGCCCACAACTCCAATTGTCATCCATTTGGAAGACTGATATTACTGTATATCATCTCATATTTATATCTGGCTAAATTCTGTAATTACTATGATCTGTTTGTTTTTGTTGAAACAGTTACGATTCAGACTTTCAGTCATCTAAAAATAAGTGAATACTTTGGCAATGCTTACAGTGTTCATATAATGTCCTTAAATTTATTTCAGGTATGATCTTGTTGGGGAAAAGCATTTCCAAATATGTAATGTATTAATAAATGCAAAAATCCTTGTAGTGGTATTTGAGTTTTATGTAATGTAGCCAGTTACATACATTAGTTATATGGAATATTATGCTTTTAAAAAAAGTAACCAACTTTTTTTTTTACCTCACATATTTTATTATTCCAATAGTCTGAGGAACACTTTAGCATCAATGTACTAAATTAATGCTCTATTTAAGCCTTCATTACAATGTCTTTAGGTTTATAAGTAAGCGGCTTTTGGTGCTTTTCTTCTAAGCTGCAATAATTCCATATGCATGTGTGAATGCAAATAAAATGAATGGGCTTTAAATTCTTTCTTTTCATACATAATAGAAACACTGTAAACAGGGTCCATAAAAACTTGTTAAGCAGGAAAGCTTATTTGCATAAAAACAGCTGGAAGCCTGAAACCAAATTAGTCTTTCTTGTCAATCTTTACCAGTAACATTGAATTTAGTGAGTATGTGTTAGAACTACAAAAAAATAGGAAAAAGTACTTTTTTTTTCAAATTGGGTTTGTAAATTAGTGAAATTATATTTTTAGAAAGTTTTAGACAGTGAAATGCATTAGAGATAAAGGGGATTGTCAGAGAACGACTTGAACAAAGAATATCACTGTATGCATATGATACGGTACTGTATATATCAAACCCGCAAATGTCCTTAATACACAAGCAGAATTTCAAAAGAAATCTGTAGTCAAATGAATAAAAGTGTTCTTTTTCCAGTGAATATGTGACAGGACTTCTATCTATTTATTTTATCAGAACAGTTTAACACTAGAATTACCAGAGCCTACAAAAAAACTCGTAAATCCTGCCAACCTTAAATCCCTTCGCACCTCTCCATCAGCGTCTTTTGTCTTCTAAATGTGTCGATAAGCCCAAGAAGCAAGCAGCCTGCTATAGCATCACCCCCCCCCCCCCCCCCACACACACACACACCTCAGAACAGGCAAGAAGTACTCCTAGTTCCTGCCTTGATTGATTATCTGGGGGTGAGCTACCCAGAATTGTAAGGGGAAATAATTTGATGCGTGTTCTGTGTCTACAACAATCTATGTAAACACATCGTTAATACAGAAACGTTTTTCATGTTTTAGTAATAAATGCCAAAATGTAAACATGATCAGAAAAAATTGTCACACTAATGCAATATTATTTGAAAGCAAACAGCGTCAGATTGGGTGTGAATTTATACTGGCGCTGTTAGTTAGAGTCAGATCATTGGTGAGGGAGAGTGTGAACGTGACAGAGAGTAAAAGTGAAAAAAAGCTAACTTTTAGAAATACCATACATTTACAGCTGATCTGACGCTGTTCATTTTCAAATAATATTGCATTAGTGCGACAATGTTTTCTGATTGGTACTATTCTGGTCATAAAATGATTTCTTCAAAATGTCACATATATTTGTCTCTTTCTTTTTTGCTTGGTGCAGCATTGACATCGTGCACCAGAACGCGTGAGCTTATTCATTGCGAGCAGGGGAACGCAGGTGGCCGGTTGCTGTGTGCTATAACACGCTTGACTTGGCAGCGATCAACGCACATGTACTGTACAAGGCATGCACGGGGGCCACTGAGAAAAGAAGAGTGTTCGTTGCTCACCATGCAGAGGAAGTTCGTCGTTGCTTCTTACAAGGAAAGGCGATGGATAAAGCAAAAGAGAATGCAACATCGACAACCTTTTGTTCCAAGACCGCCGCTCCCCCCAGCCTCTTCAGTGTAATAGTAGATAGATAGATAGATAGATAGATAGTTGCCACAGCACAGAGAGAAGTGTGTACATTGCAACAGGTACACATGTCGTAAACGTAGAAACGTAGAAAGGACAGTCCTTGGGTGTGTGGGAACTGTTAACATTTGAATCTGATGACTGCATATAGCGTAGAACTGACCTCTCTGTACTATTCTTTCTTCTGCATGTCCTGGAGTATAAAAGAAACAGCACTGTGCACCAAAATATGGAGACTGCATGGGCAAGATCGAAAAGAAAAAAAAAAAAACGCTGTCACTGATTACAAGCGCAAGAAGGCATGCAAATGAATATGAATAATGTTGCAACAGTGCCACAATGTTTTCCGAAATGTATTATACAGGTCATAAAATGAGTTATTCCAAATATATATACCTATGTCTTCGCTTTTTTGTCAGTATGGCTTTGACATCATGGACTATAAGGTGCATACTAATTCAGCGTGAGCAGGAACACTCAATAAAACTGAATAAAAAAAAAATTAAAGTGACGGTGAGATACGAAGAAGGCAGATTCACCAGCGTTTGTGTGTCAGCTTTTATTCCTCTAGATCAGAGAATTTCCAGTTCCATTGTCTCAAAAAACCACTCACATCTACAGTTATTCCCAGTTTCAGATAAAAAGTAACCGCGTCAGATCTGGGGCGGGGGGTTAGTGTTGTATCGTGACTGAGAGAATAAAAGTAAAAAAAAACGCTGACTTTTACAAGTGCTATAAATTTACACTGGCTGTTACAGACACAAATCAAATGTATGTTTTTATTGTATAATATTAACAATAAGAGCAGCTCACTACTCAAAACGGTAAATTTGCAGGGGAGCTGGTTTCGAACTCACGACCTCCGGATTATAAATCAGCAGATCTTACCGCTGCACCACGGAAGCTGTCATATTGTACTTGCACCTTTTGTGAAAGTGGTTATTTGATATTTGGCCATCAGCCTTCATATTTTATACAGTTCATGTCTACATTTTGTCATTTATTACTAAAACATGAAAAACGTTTCTGTTTTAGCGATGACATAGATTGTTGTAGACACAGAACACACATGAAATTATTTCCCCTTACAATTCTAGGTAGCTCACTCCCAGATAATAAATCAAGACAGGAACTGGGAGATCTTCTTGCCCGTTCTGTGGCAGTGGGGGGATGGTATAGCAGGCTTGCTGCTTGGGCTTAACACATTTACAAGACAAAAGACGCTGACGGAGAGGTGCGAAGGGATTTAAGGTGGGCCAGATTTGCTACAATCCCTCCTAACCCATTAACAGCTGTGTTCGGTGTTCTTCCAGATGGACTTGAATTGGAGAAGGACAAGCAAACGGTGATTGCATTCACTACACTTTTGGCACGCAGACTTATTTTGTTAAATTGGAAGAATCCTAATTCTCCTCTGATAAGTCAGTGGGAAACCGATGTTTTATATTATTTGAAATTGGAAAAAATCAAATTCTCAGTTAGAGGATCTGTACAAAATTTTTTCAAAACCTGGCAGGATTTAATCAATATTATTTTAGAATAAGAGAAATAACTATTACCACATTTAATTCCCTTCTCCATCTCTTATTTACATATATATTTACTTCTCCCTTTCTTTTGTTTAATGTTGCCTTATTAAAAAGCCCAAAGCAATTTTCCTTTAGCTAAGCTCTCCTTCTCAGGGGTGGGGTTTGATTTGTCTTCAATTTTGTTGGGTTATAAATTGATCTATTTGTATGGAATGATTACAATGAAAATTAATAAAATTGAAAAAAAAACAAAACAAAAAAAAAAAACGGTAAATTTGCCGGGGAGCTGGTTTCGAACTCTGGATTATAAATTGGCAGTTCTAACCACAGCGCCATGGAAGCTGTTATATTGTACTTGCACCTTTTGTGAAAGCATTTATTTGATATTTGGCCATCAGCCTTCACACATTATACAGTTCATATCTACATTTGTCATTTATTACTAAAACATGAAAAATGTTTCTGTTTTAACGATGTATTTACATAGATTGTTGTAGACACAGAACACACATCAAATTATTTCTCCTTACAATTCTGGGTAGCTCACTCCCAGATAATCAAGGCAGGAACTGGGAGAACTTCTTGCCTGTTCTGAAGCGGTGGGGGGATGTTATAGCAGGCTGCTTGGGCTTATCGACACATTTAGAAGACAAAAGACACTGACGGAGATGTGTGAAGGGATTTAAGGTGGGCCGGATTTATGAGTTTTTTCGTAGGCTCTGGTAATTCTAGTGTTAATTATCTGAGGGTTAACATCACACGTAAATATAAAGATCTTTTTCAACACAATTTTGCTATCAGCATGGAAAAAAATCAAACAGATGCTTTGACCTCCACCTCACATTAGCAGGAAGAATCAATACTGTCAAGATGAACATCCTTTCCAAGCTTTTTTTTTTTTTTTTTAGAGCATCCCTAAATATATTAACAAATCATTCTTTAAGAAATTAGACTCAATCATAACCTAATTTATTTGAAATTTGAGACATTCATGCATCGAAAAGGTGACAATACAAAGACTTAAAGCAGAAGGTGGCATGGCAATACCCAACTTTAAATTTTATTACTGGGCGATAAACATACAAGCTATAAAGACCTGGACATTAACAAAAATTGCTGAATATACACAAGCCTGGTCTGCAATAGAAATTAAATCTATGCCCTTCTTTGTGCTCCAGTAAATACAAATTATTATATACCAATAATTAAATTGTCCATCAATCAAGAGAAGTTTTCATCTGTTGCACCCCTAATCACCTTTTTATACCCTCTTAAACCTACACAGTATTTAATCTTTTCAAAATGTCCAGGATTAAAACACTTAAGAGAACAGTTTATAGATAATGTCTTTGCATCTTATGAACAATTACGCTCAAATTTTACTTCCCAGCAACACAATTTTTGCACTATTTTGATATCAGAAATTTTGCAAAAAGGAACATACCCAATTTTCCACAACTCCCACCCATTTCTATTCCAGAAAAAGTACTGATCAATCTTGAAGACTCAGTCAGCATCTTAATAATATATATCAACATACAGTATTAAATCCTCTTCTTTTCAAAGATCCTATGGTAGAGGGGTGAAAAGATCTTTCAAATAATATCTCAGGAAAGGAGTGGAAGACAGCAATGCACAATATACACTCTAGCTCCATATGCACAAAGCAATCAAAGTACTAGCAGATAGACTTATCTTGCTCAACTGGAAGAATCCCAACTCACCTTTTATAAGTCAGTGGGTAACTGATGTTTTCTATATTATTTGAAATGGGAAAAAATCAAACTCTCATTTAGAGGATCTGTTTAAAACTTTTTAAAAATCTGACAAGATCCAACTGATAAAATTTTACAATGAGCATTTATATTGGGGAAAAGGACACTCCCTTCTTTGTTGTTATTAAAGTTTTGCCCTTTGCTCATTATACTTTCTAAATATCCTATTCCTGAATTATTAAAGAACCTCTTAGGACTGACTTGCATTTTCTGTTGCATTTGTTGCTTTCAAGTTGCTCATAAATGCTACGGTTAGCATCACAGTTGTTAGAGATGTCACCACTTGTGTAAATAACAAAACAGATTAACATTTAAAATAATATTTTTATTATCTTCAAACAAAAATGCACAGGCCCAAAATCAAAATTACATATCCATTTACACTAAATTTTTAGTTTTGTTTAATATGAATAGGAGCAATAGCAACTTTAAATGATATTATAATCATTTACCTATCATAATTATTTACTAAAAGCAACCAAAACTAACATAAATCTTTAATAATAATTAGAAAAAGATACCAAAGATATTAAAACTGTGCAAATTAACAAAAAAGCATTCTACATGTACACTTTATATCTTACTTAATAATACTCAATTTCCTTATATATACACACAACTACAGTAACACCAGAATAAACTTCTGGACTTTTAATTCAGGGATCAATTAATATTTTCCAGGACTTTTCAGTTTCCAATTCTACACAACAATTTATGCAGTCTCATTTGCATGTTCTTGTTAAAGTCCTAGTTGAGAGCCTGTCAATTAGCCCTAGTTCCTGTTTAAATGATTTGCTGAAAACAATTACTTCCTGGCACCATCCATCACTTTAATTTTATAAATAGAATACCATCATAACAATCACTAGCTTCCAAAAGGCCAAAAGGGCTTTGTAGTTACAAAAACTGACAGGGTATTTTGACAGATGGCACTAAGAAAATTAATTTGTATTCTCTATGGATGTTATAGCAGAATTTTAACACAATACTTAAACTTTGAAATTAACACTGATTGATGCCAAATGAAGAAAATGGACTGAGTTATTTTTCTGCAGTAACACACACAAAAAGAAGTGAGTTATCTGCTCTAGTTTTTATTTCCTTGCTGTTAGAAGGCCTAAATATATTATGAAAATATGATTAAGTAAAAATGGTTTACCTAAATTATCATTAGAATATCTGAATAATTAATGATACTGTATACGTGAGCTAAGGAAGTACATTCTCTCTCTAATATTATTTTATGGAATTTAGTCAATTTATATGAACAAACAAAAAATGGAACAAGAAATGTGTCTCTTGCAAACTGGAACAATTTGCAGCTTAATGTAATGTGGCAGTGATAAGTTTTGAGCATTTCCAAATTTGAAGTCATGATTCTCTTCCGAAGTGTTTTGTTTTCTTCGGGTAAATAACTACCGCAAGTAGAGGAGTTCCTTTGGACCTTGTTCATGAGTGAAAGAAAAAGTGATTGTGAGATCAACCAATGGGCCAATGGATCAGTGCAGTGCTAGTTTTACAGATATTGTAGCAGACCATAGTGAGGAGAGAACTCCTCCTCACTGATGTTGATATCAAACAGTCTACAGTAAAATCCCATCCTCACCAATGGTCAAAAGCTATGTGTATTGACCAAAAGAATGAGACTAACTCATTTTGCTTTTCTATGCTTCCAAATTACACATTAGGGGCATGTAATATTTTATGCTAACAAGTGCATATCTCTTTCTCATTCTGGAAAAGGAATTATATACACATTTTTGTTTAAAATTCTAATTTCACTTTTTCCCTTTTATTACATGAACAAGACATTAAGAAAGTGATATACTATGTGATACTGTTAATGCAGGTAACACAGATATTTCTGTTTATCAATTTGTCAATTTCTAATATTACCTTCTCAGAATGAACACTACGTTGAATTATTTAACTAGCAAACAAGAAATAAAAACATTATTTGAAGCTTTGTGCACAAAGTTCATTATAAGAATCAACAAGAAATATTTTCAAATTTTCAAAGCAAATATTGACTTTCAGGAGTATGACAAAACAGCCAAAATTGAGTGGCAATTCCCATTAAAAAATCTTTACATACTGTATCTACCCATATCTTTTATACAAATAGTATACAGTAATCCCTCACCTATCGCGGGGGTTACGTTCCAGAGCCCCCGCGATAGGTGAAAATCCGTGAAGTAGCGACCTATATTTATTTTATTATTTATACATATTTTAAGGCTTTATAAACCCTTCCCACACTCTTATAAACCTTTCTCACTCTCTTGTTAACCTTTCCCACGCTCTTATAAACACTTCCTGTGCTCTTAAACACTTTCTACATTCTTAAACACCTCAGACCAACACTGCACACTGCACGCAGCGATCAGATGTCAATGTGTCTGCACTCGCTTTGTGAAGGGGGGCAGCTGAACTCACGCTGAGCAGAAATGGACTTTGTGCTGCTTCTGCCAAAATGCCTGCTTGTTGCTCTGCGCGAGGAGTGTGTGTGTGTGTGTATATGTGTGTGGATGTGTGAGAGCTGAACGCACCTTTGCTCAAACACCCCCTCCCCGGAAGCGCAGTACGCTCCTGCCACTTCGCATTGTCAAGGGGGTGGGGAGCTGAATGAACGCTAAATAGAAGTGGACTTTGTGCTGGTTGTCGCTCTGCGTGTCAATAATTTAAAAGCCTGTATATCACCAATTTTCCTGTCTCACTGTCTAGTCTTGCGTGAAGTTAAAATGTTTTATAATAGTGAGATGTTACTCATATCCTTAGCCCGACATCCACATATCATATGTGTTAACAAAGTGTGTTTTATAAGTTTACATGTGTTTAAAGTATGTGGGATGGGTATTTTAAGGCTTAAACTAAAAAAATGTTTATTTATATGGTCTTTCTATATCGCGGATTTTCTCCTGTTGCTGATGGGTCTGGAACATAACTTCCGCGATAGGCGGGCAATCACTTGTATTTAAAAACCCGCGAAGTCGTGAATCCGCGAAAAGTGAACAGCGAAGTAGCGAGGGATTACTGTATATAATATTTAGACATACTTCCTTCTACCTTCTGAGTTTAATGTTGGTTTTTTCACTCTTATTTCTTTCTTATATTCTAGATAAGTGATTGCTTACACTCATCACAAAGTCTCTGAGCTCTGTCACGCTGTGCCTACACTGAATTCATTTTGTATTTAATTTGAAAATTTCCTGTTACAGTATTTATATTCTAGAAATTAATTCTACACTTTATTGCCTCTTTTTTTCTTTGGTTTAACAGCTTTACTTTGCTACGATATTCTCAATTATATATTCTGCTATGTTTTCTTCTTTTAAACACGTTACTTTTAACAACCCTGATCTCATTTGATGTTAGTTGATTAGCTGTAGTCTCTAAATCAGCATAACTCTTTTCATCTCTCCTGCACTCTTTAAACACACAAGACATAACTGTGTATTAAAAACTCAGGTTACAGCTCCCGATACACTCACTATGTATGTATAGTGCACACTACTGTGCCACATTCAAAGTCAACTGTTTTTGTCCATTCTACTGAGTTGTGTGCATTATGAACACCCAGCTGTTACCACATTAGATACTTTAGCATTGTCTGCACACATATGATGTTGTCACTGACTGAATGATCAATTATGTGGAAAAGGCAGGTGATCTAGATAAACTGACCACTCAGTGTATATACCAGGGAACTGATTGTTGAAAAAAATTCAGAAACACATAAGCAAAGTGTAGTGTCAGTGAGTGCAGTTTTACACTTTGTGGCAGGTCCCTGACAGGAAGTAAGTGTAACTCAAACTAATAAAAAAAGTTTTTTTTTTTGTTAGACATGAATTGAACGCTATATTCAATGAGTCTTATGGTAAAGTCACTGAAAGAGTTACACAGGTATGCTGGTGGTTGAATATTTTTATAAAAGTGAGAAGAGGCAGGCTTTTGAACAAAAAGGGTATCTTCAATCTCAACAATATGGGAATTCTTTTAAAAGTATAAGTGTGGCTTGAAAAAATGTACCTTTCACTGGAATATCCAATGTTGCTATCTGGTCAGAAGGCCTACTTTGAAAATGTGAGCGTGAAGAAAAAGCAGCCAGCAAGAGATGAGACCCAACCTGAAGAAAACATGGCGGACTCTTCAATGCAGGTCATGTGCACAGATTTTAAGACGTTTGTCGCAAGCAAAATCGTAACATTATGGCCAAATTTTAGGAAAGACCTTGCTGCAATTCACTGGATTGTCAACAAGGTTAAAGAGGAACAGAAAAAGATATCCAAAGAATTTTGCACATTGATAAACGTGACTTCTCACAATACTAAAATATAGTCACTGGAGCATCAACCTGGATCCCTCTCCATTAAGCTAATTTAACTGAGCTGGAAGACCAAAACCAGAGAAATAACATTTATACTATTGGTTTTTAAAAAAAAAAAAAGAAAAGTTGAAGGCGGTTATGCTACTCAGTTTTTGAAATGGCAAGAACCTGTCCTCTTCTCCAAAAGTATAGAATTTCAATAGACAATTGAACATTTTCACAGAATAAGCCCTTCAAGCCCTTTATTCTGATATTTTTGAATTATTTTGATTGTAAAATTGTTTTGAGGATGGTGAGGAAAGACTCAAGTCACTATTACAGGGGCCAATGGATTAATTTTTATCCAAATTTCAGCCCTGCTACTGCTCAAGCTCAGAATGTGTTCACCCCAGCAATAAAACATGCTTATGTAATGGACCTACACAGCCACTTCTCTTGTATCATGCCCATTTCCTGTCTGTCGCAAGCCATCTTTGATGGTCCAAAACTAATTGCTGAGGCTCTTAACTCCTTCTAATTTGCCTTTACAGAGTCCACCTGTAGGGAATGTGGTGGTGTGGGAGGGCCTACTGCAATCATGCAGTTTAAGGTATTTTGTGGATTGGATTTATGCCTACTTGTTCGTCTGCAGACGTAGTGGGGTGGGGGGCATTGGTGAGAAGGTGAAGTTGGTAAGAACATGCTGTTTAACATTTGATTGGAAATTTGATTCTTGCTGGTCTTGGGTTGGTCTGGAGTTGCTGAATGTGCCCTGTGAACATGCCTTTATTTACCTGCCACTCTGGGAGGGGATGTCCCCACGTTGATGCCTCATCATTTGCTTTTTGTTTGTATTATCTTTTAATATTCAATTTCAATGTCTTCCTCTTTACTTCTCTGACTAACCTTAAAATATTGTCTTTGAATGTCCGGGGCTTCGAGTTAAATGTCAATAGTGTCAGTGTGCTTGATTATCTGTGGCGCAAGAGGACTCATGTAGGATTACTGAAGGAAACTAAGCTCCAGGCTGAAAATAAGTGTTGACTTTCTAACAGGTGATGTTGTGTTAGCTATGGCAAACTCCTGGAAACAAGGTGTAATGATTCTTTTTTGCCTAATGTTGCAAAGTTTTTAAGAGTGATTTCTGTTAGCGTGGTCAGTTTTGTTGTACTGTATATTAGATGAGCTTGCTTAAAACAGCATTGCCTTTCTCTCTACATATTTCTACACACCCCATCAATAATCAATAACCTTCCTTATATTATTAATCAAATTCTCCCTTTACAGATTATGAAGTTCTTGTGGGAATTGACGCAAATGTAAATAAGAATCTGCTACTCACTAAACTCCTGCCTCCACTTCAACAGCGTGTTCCTCATTCAACTAGGTCATTAGGCAAATCTGTATCAGCTATGACCCTGTGCGACTTTATCAGTTTGCATAACCCCATTGCCAAACCTTTCTCCTTTCACTCCCTGCCATCATTCATATTCAAGTATTGACTACAGTTTTATTTCACAATTTCTAGTAGCTTTGTTGTCCAACTCTACATTGGAACTAGCTTCACTGTCTGATTACAGAGCATCCACAATTTCTCTGCCCAATCTTTCTCCTCACATTCCCTGCTGGCGATTTAACACATCCATGCTTCCCAACACTTAGATCTGTGCCATACTTTTAGCAATGTTAAAATTACGTCAGTGGTACTGCATAGGTCTGGCAGGCTGTAAAAGGTGCCATTTGCAATTTCTCAAGAATGTTTGCTGCAAACCAGATGTGTATGAGTCAACTTAAAATAAACTAACTTGAGCAGCATCTCTTAGGAATGAAGGATTCATGCCCCTGTGTGGTAGATCCTAATTATGAATTGCAGATTTCCAAGGCCAATTCTGTAAAACTCTTTGCTGCTTCAGAGGTCTCAATATGAGATTCATTGTACTCGCATGCAGTACTATATATTAAGTGCAAAACCTGGTAAATTACTAGCATTGAAATTGCACAGCTGTGATTCTTTTGTGTGTATTGCAGCCATTAAAAATAAATCATGTTCTCATCCTACAAATTCACAAAAAATAGTATGAGTTCTTCTTTGAACTTTTTCTTGAAACTTATAAATCATCTTCTACAGAGCATAATTATTTTTTGAAAACCTATCAGTTCCCAAATGGTCTGCAGAGGATGTGCCTGGATTCTCCAAACTCATTGTCTGAGCTGAAGAGAGGCCCCTCATGGTTGTTATTCTCACAAATTCAAACATCTCTTGCTCCATGCAGATTTTTAAAATTGCCAGTCAAGGATGTCCTCTCTCTCCATTTTTTTCAATCTCTCTAAATAGCCTCTATCCATTGCCCTTCATTCCTACAGGCACACACCCCAATTATTGCCTACAGTTCACCCTCATAAATATTATATGCAGAGGACATCTTGCTAGCCCTTGGTAATGCTCCTTCTGATCTTCCTCAAGTGCTTAAGGTTTTTAAGTCTTCGAAGGTCTGTCAGGATATAAAATTAACTGGGCAAATCCTGCGCTTCTCCCATTAAACACTTCTTATAATCCAATGCTCCTTTCCTGCATTAATTGCAGTGACTAGCTCTGTTTAAATATACTTCTACATTATAAAATACTGTAATCTCTAATTATCATCTGATCTTTAATAGTTTTAAAGAGTCACTCATTCCATGGTAATCACTTCTGCTGTGTTTCTGTTCTAGGCTGGCCATTATTAAAATGAATGTACTCCCTGGCTTTCATTTTTTATGCTGCTTCTTTCACACCCAAAAAAGTTTGGTTAGCAGCTAGATTCGTGACCTTGGTTTTTTATGGAATAAAATGAGATCCTATGTTAAGTTTTCTAACCTAACTTATGATAAATCAAAGCAAAATCTACAGCAAGTTTTGAATTGCAATATTGGGTTTTTGTTCTGTGGTCAGTTTGGAGCCAGTTGATCTCTTCTATTAATCCCCCATTCTGGTTTGCCACTGAGTCCAGTATAGTTATCCCTAGGCATCTTTCCCTTCTCCCACTCAAAACAATAAAATTAAATCTTGTGCTAACAATCTGTGACTTTTAGCTTGCTATATAATGTGTTTATGGCGAAGACTTGAAAAATGTTTGTATTACTGCCCCAAATGTCACTTGCACACTCACATCTTCAACAAACCTGCCTAGCATATAGGCGGTTGTCCCGTTTCACTTCCTTAATGGGCCTTCCTAGGCATTTCAACTCTTGGTGACATTTTTAATGTCTTATACAGTTTGTTTGAAATAATTTTTAAAATCTGCTCTTTCATTTTGAATAGCCCTGTATATAAATAGGTAGATAAGTAAGTAAGTAAATAAATAAATTAACATACATGCACACTTTGGACTGAACACACCCCAGAATGACTATAAAGCAAAAAAAATCAAAAAAAAGAAAAGTTCTGACTTGGCTGCCACAGTCACAGTGAGGCATTATGCTCCAGCAGTGTTTTTTGACATACTTAAGCTGAATAATTCCATTGGATGAAAGTACTGCGTTAGTGTGTCAGAAAGAAGATGTGCAGCATTGTTCACTATGATGTTCAGTTTTATTTTAATTCTCTCCTTTGCTTTGACCACCAGAGGGACCAGTGTGCGTCCTATAACTAAATTTACCCTTTAATTAGCTTCTTGATTTGGTGCGATTTTCTTGAAGTGATGTTACCATCAGAGTTATAGAAGATGTGAAGGATGTCACTTCCCATATTAAAAGAACGTAGTCTCCTAAGCAAAAACAGCCTGTTCTGCCAGTTCTTATACTACAGTATAAATTTATTTGCATTTTGTGCATGTATGCAACATTCAAACTGTACAAAACACAAGTTAGATGTATACAGGTAAGCAACACATATGTTGGAATATGCTAACTCTTGAAGGATGACATCAAGGAATGAGATCTTGTAATGAGCAGGGCAAAATCAGGGAAGAGACACATGTGGTATAGTGTGTCCATGGCTAGGAAATTAGTGGTCAATTTTAAATAATAATCGTGCCCCATGAAGGTGCAGGCCCCAAATGGGTGAGGGTTTGTGGAAGTGCATTTTGCTCTGCAGTTAATTGGGGAACTGGCTGACCACGCCAAATACCCAATTAGTAAGCACAGAATAAAGGAGCCTGCACAGGACAGAACGGGAGAAGAGAAAAAGGGAGAATCGGAAAGAGAAAAAGGAAAGACACAAAGAAATGAGGTTAATGAAGTGAGATTGCCGGTGTGAGTCAACAAGAGAGAGCAAGAAGGCAGCCAAGAGGAGAGCCCTCTAGGGAGTGTGGCCAAAACTCAGGGGTTGCTAAAGTAAATCACTCTGGCTGAGGTGTTGAGGGAGTCAGAGTGATGCAGTGCTGGATTTTGTTACTTGCTGCGTAAGTCCAGGGAAGCAGCAGGAGTTGGCACGGCTCAGATGCGGAGCCCTATTGGAACAATGGAAAGTAGGGACCTAAGCATGGGTTTGGATTGGGAGCCCTGATGGAAGCCATGGGAGAGCAGGGACCCGGACCAGTGGAAGAAAGTTGGCTGCGCCTGTTGGTTTGACATCTCTCTGGGCTGCAGGACCAGAGTTGAGTAAGCCGGGGAGACATCCATTTTATTTATTTATTTATTAATTAAATTTTATTGATTTTATTGTAATCATTCCATACAAATAGATCAATTTTTACAAAAAAAAAAAATAGGATTGAAAACAAATCCACCCCCACCCCTCAGAAAGAAAGCATGGCCAACGGACTAAAACTTAAAAAATAGTAAAACTAAATAAATTGAAGAGTTTAATAGGCGAATACAGATAAATGGAGAAGAAAAAGAAATAGGGAGAGAATCTACTTCCTCAGTGCTTTAGGAACTTATTCTAAAATATTATTGATTAGATCCTGCCAGGTTTTGAAAAAATTCTGCACAGATCCTCTAACTGAGAATTAGATTTTTTCCAATTTCAAATAATATTAAACATCAGTTACCCACTGACTTAAAAGAGGAGAGTTAGGATTCTTCCACTTTAACAAAATAAGTCTGCATGCCAATAGTGTAGAGAAGGCAATCACAAGTTTGTTTGTCCTTCTCCACTTTAAGCCCATCTGGAAGGACACCAAACACAGCTGTTAGTGGATTAGGAGGGATTGTGACACCAAGGCTGTCTGAAAGGCACTTAAAAATTTTTGCTCATAATGATGTTAATTTGGTGCAGGTCCAGAACATGTGACCCACTAATGCTGGAACTTGATTGCAGCGTTCACAGGTTGTATCTTGCCCTGGAAACATTTTGGACAATTTCAAGCGAGACAGATGTGGTCAATATATAAGTTTTAGCTGAATAATTGTATGCTTTGTGCATATGGAGCTCGAATAAATTCTCTGCATTGCTACCTTCCACTCCTTTTCTGATATGTTGAGTGAGAGATCCTTTTCCCATTGTCCTCTTGGACCTTTGAAAGGGAGGGATTGTAAAATATTTTTATATATTGAGGAAATGCTGGCTGAGTCCTCGAGACTGAGCAATATTTTTTCCAGCATAGAGGAAGGTGGGAGATGGGGAAAATCGGGTGGGTTCTGTTTAACAAAGTTTCTAATTTGAAGATAGTGAAAGAAATGTGTTGCTGGAAAATTAAATTTGGAATGTAATTGTTCATAGGATGCAAAGATGTTGTCTATATAAAAGATCTCTAAGCAATTTAATCCCAAATGTTTTCCAGATATTAAAAACTGCATATGTTTGCGAGGGTTGAAAAAGGTGGTTCTCATGCAGAGGTGCCACAGATAGATTCGCCATCTTAAAATGCTTTCTATGTTGGTTCCATATTCTGAGTGAGTGAAGCACAATTGGGTTATTAGTATATTGGCAATAACTTGCATTTATTGGGGCACAAAGCAGGGAATAAAGAGAAGTACTGCAGGATTTTATTTCTATTGCTGACCAAGCCTGTGTATGTTCATCTATTAGTGTCCATGTTTTTATAGCTTGTATGTTTGCTGCCCAGTAGTAAAACTGAAAGTTAGGCAGAGTCACGACACCTTCTGTCTTAGGTCTTTGTAGGGTCGCTCTTTGGATAAGTGGATATTTTAAGTTCCAAATAAATGAGGCTATGGTTGAATCTAATTGCTTAATGAATGATTTATTGATGTATATTGGAATGTTTTGAAATAAAAAGAGAAGCTTAGGAAGGGTATTCATCGTAACAACGTTACTTCTTCCAGCTAAAGTGAGGTGGAGGGTTGACTATCTATGCAAGTCTTGCTTAATTTTTTCCATACAGATGGCAAAATTTTGTTGATAAAGAGATTTATGTTTACTTGTGATATTTACCCCTAGGTATTTAAACTGATCTGCAGTAATAAAAGGGAAGGTGTCCAATCTAATACTGTATGCTTGAGAATTCACTGGAAAGAGCACACTTTTATTCAAATTAATTCTGAGACCAGAGATCTTTTGAAATTCTGTAAGTGCTGTTAAGACTGCAGGTACAGTATTTTGTGGGGCTGATATATACAAAACCATATCATCTGCATATAGAGAAATGTTCTGTTCCAGTCCTTCTCTGATAATCCCCTTTGTCTGATAAGCATTTTGACAGTGAACTGCCAGTGGTTTAATGGCGATTGCAAATAGCAGTGATGACAAGGGGCATCCTTGTCTGGCACCACATTCTAGTTTAAAGTAGTCTGACCAAATGTTGTTAATACAAATGAAGCTTCTGGATTGGTATACAGTAGTTTGATCCATGCAAAAATATTCGTGCCAAACCCAAATTTCTCTAATGTAGTGAAAAAGTAGTTCCATTCAATCATATCAAATGCTTTTTCTGCATCCAACAATAATATCATCTCCGGGGTGTTTGTCTTTGCAGGTGAATATATTACATTGAACAAGCGTCGAAAACTGGAAGCTAAGTGTCGGCCTTTAATAAATCCAGTTTGATCTTGTGATATTACCGAAGGCAGCACTTTCTCCATCCTTGTAGCTAGGACTTTGGAGAGCATCTTAACATCATTATTCAGAAGTGAAATTGGTCTGTATGATGCACATTGTAATAAGTCCTTGTTTTGTTTTGGAAAGACGGTGATTAATGCTTGGCGAAAAGTTTGAGGTAGAATTTGATTGTCTCTAGCTTCTGTAAATGTTGCTAATAAGAGGGGAGCTAGCTGGGTGGAGTATTTCTTATAAGATTCGACACGGTAGCCATCAGGACCTGCTGCTTTCCCGCTCTGAAGTGACTTTATAGCATCTAGTAATTCTGATAGCGCCAGAGGTTTATCCAGTTCCTCTGCAATAAAAGTATCTATTTGTGGTATCTGTAATGTATCCAGAAATGCATTAGATTGTGTGTTGGCTTCTTTGAGCTCAGTAGAATATAAGGATTTATAGTAGTCTCTAAATGTGTGCATTATATTTTTATGGTCAATGATTTTATCTCCATTCGTGTTGGTGACTGCTGGGATTGTACTGCAAACTTCTTGCTTTTGGATTTGTTGAACTAAGAGCTTATTAGCTTTCTCTCAGTGTTCATAGTAATGATGTCTTTATTTAAAAATGAGTTGTTCAGTTTCTTTGGTTGTTAAGAGGTTGAGCTTTGAATGCAGAGCCTGTCTTTTCCTATGAAGAGCTTCACTTGGACACCTGGCATGTTCTTGATCTATTCTAGTAATTTCACTGGTTAGCTCTGATACCTTCTTGGTTTCTAATTTATTTCTGTGAGAAAGATATGAAATAATCTGTCCTCTTAAGAAGGCCTTTAGAGTTTCCCAGAGTATTCCTGCAGAGATCTCTGAGGATGTATTTGTCTCTAGGAAGAAACTGACTTGTTTTGATATAAATTCTGTAAAGTTCTCATCTGCTAATAGAAGTGGGTTAAGACGCTGTCTGCGAGATGAGTATGTGGGGCATAATGATTTCAGCTCCAAGATCAGAGGGGCATGGTCAAAAGTAACAATAGCGTCGTACTTGCAAGATTTAATAGCAGGCAACAAATTATTATCTATAAAGAAATAATTCTTGAGTAGAAATGATGCACTGGTGAGTAGAAGGAATATATTCTTGAGTTTGGGTTTACAAACCTCCAGGGGTCTGATAAGTTGTGGTCAGTTAAAAACTGTGTAATTATCTTTGCAATGTTAGATGTCATCCCCCCTGTGACAGGAGACCTATCTAAGAGTGGATTTAAAACACAAAGTCCCCAGCCATTATAATTTTATGAGTGTTCACATTGGGAATAGATGCAAATACATTTTGCATGAATTCCCTATCATCGACATTGGGTGCATAAACATTTATCAAAATCACTTTACAGTTAAATAAGTTGCTCATGACAATCACATATCTCCCTTCAGGATCAGATACTACATCTGATGCTACAAATGAGACTGTTCTATGTATAAGAATTACCACACTTCTAGTTTTCTTTGTAAAGCTGGAATGGAACATTTGGCCAGTCCAGTCTTTTTGCAGCCGGAATTGATCTTTGCTTAATAAGTGGGTCGCCTGTAAAAATACTATTTTTGCGTTTAGACCTGTTAGGTGAGAGAATACTTTCTTTCTCTTTAATTCCTGATTCAGGCCTTTAACATTCTAGCACACAAAGTTAACTGTCCCATCATGGAGACATTGATTGTGAATTTTTGATGTCATTTTGTAGTCTTAACTGGAAGTGAGACAGCCTTAACCTTAATTTCCAATTTTCCCACAAGTTATTGCCATGCAGCCTATTGTTACGTTGGAAGTTATAATTGTAAGGATTAAAAGGAACGATTAGATATAGCTTGCTCTCTCTCCCCCCTTATCCCGCCACCTTTTGAGTCCCCACATGAGGCTGGACCCCACTTCACAAAGTCCCAGTCCTCTGACATACCTAGAGACAGAGCACGTCCAAAACAAAACAAGCCCCCCAGCAGCGGCATTTGAGGATTAAAAAGTAGAGACTATCTATTGCCAATAAAGTTTAAATACTATAAGCATAAAATATAATCATCAACAGTCTTGAAATATTAAGACAAAAAAAAAAAAAAAAAAGGAACTACTTTAATTTCTTCCACACATACGCATGTAATTGTAATTAAAACAAACAAAAAGTGGCAGAGAAGAAAAAAGGATGTATAATTAAGGTACCCATATCATTGCAAGCAAATTAGACAGCAGGTAATATGTTCTTGCCATACCATGACAGAATGCGACTCACTTTCGTATTTCAAAAAAGCGTCGGGATCAGCTTTCTTAACTTCTTTTCTGCTTCCTCCTTGGAGGAAAAGATGTATTTGTTTTGAATATCCACTTTCAGTTTGGCAGGATACAAGAGGCTACATCTGATATCGGCTTTCCGTAACCGCAGTTTAATGTTGTAAAAAGCTACATGTTTAGCAGCTGTTGAGGGTGAGAAATCAGGGAAAATACGAATGTGGTTATTTTCAAAAATAATCTCCTGTTTGTGTCTGAGAAGTGCCATTACGTTAAGCTTAAATTGTAATCTCTTGAAGCGGACAATTAAAGTCCTAGGTTTAGAGGTATTTGATCCACGTATGCGATAAGTTGCCGATATCTCGGTATCTGATTTAAAGCCCTCTCCAATTATTTTTCAGAATAGTTCAGCTACGAATTTCACTGGGTTTGGACTTTCACGATTCTCTGGTATAACTTTGATTCTAATATTCTTCCTTCTGCGTCCATCTTCCAGAGCTGCAAGTCTATCTGAGAGTTTTTTGCATTCGGAATTCGAAGCTATAGTTTTTCCATCAGCGTTAGATGCCAATTGTTCCACTGTTTCAATTCGAACCGTGAATGTCTGCTTAACATCTTCCAGCTGATCGGCAGGTTCTCTCAGTTTAGATGCATTTTCCTGAATGTGTTCCTCAATTTTTCTCAGCATATCTTTAAAGACTGCATCAAAACGATACATTTTTCCAAGTCTTTATATTCCTGCCGCATCTCTTGCAGCTCCAGCTGCAGCTTCTCGTTTGTCTTGAGAAAGCCATTTATTTCTTTCTTCACATTTTTCTGAATGTCTTTCTTGAGCTCACTTATGGCCGTGCCTGTGGTTGCAGCCAATGTTGTGATCATTTCCTTCAGTTCGGACAAATCATTTTGGCTTTCATGCTCCGTGGGTGAAGTGGCAACCCCCATTACAGCTGATGTTTCCAGCTCGCGAGGACTAGATGAATGCGCGGACTGCAAGGCCATCTCTAGTTTCAAGTGACCTTCTGGAATCGGTGAGCTATTGTGAACTGCATCACTTGCACCTTCGCTCCCATTTTCGCTCTCGACTGGAGATGATGCAACAGAATGGGGTCCCGGGAAATCCTGCACTTTCACCTGCCTGTTCCAGGTCAGTCTCTGAAAGTCCGTACCTTGTACTTGAACTTGGGCCTGACGCCTGTCTAGACTTGGGTATAGTTTTAGGTTTCTTTTCCATTTCTTTCTGACCCCCTTTCTTGTTACTCATGTTTATATACTTTAGTAGAAACTCCTTTGGTTAGGTAAATACAGGATACCTCAGGATAATAAGAAATAAGAGAAAAAATACAGCCGTTTCAACGGAGCTCCGTTTCAGACGTCCATCTCCTGTAATGGACGAGACCACACTCCATTTTAAAAGGGAAGCACTGGGGATTTAATTTTAAAGAACAGGCTCCAACCTGTTAAGATTTTAACCTTGTTTTTACGGTTTTATTTATGGCTTGTTTTTAACCTCTGCTTTTGTACCGTTTTATGGTACTAGGGTGTTGTACCGTGTTAGCCATTATGAATGTAGAGCAAAGCCAAGCAAAATGACACCTTTTATTGGCTAACTAGAAAGATTACAATATGCAAGCTTTCGAGGCAACTCAGGCCCCTTCTTGACATCTTGCCTGAAGAAGGGGCCTGAGTTGCCTCGAAAGCTTGCATATTGTAATCTTTCTAATTAGCCAATAAAAGGTGTCATTTTGCTTGGCTTTTCTCTACCGTTTTATGGATTATTTATCTATAACAGATGGAGTACTGCACTATTTATATAGACACTGTTTGTTTTGATGGATTGTTTTCATAAAGCCACAATTTCTCTTTCACACCTACACCTTGCTTTGTGCATGTGCTCTCATTTGCTAGGCTCATCCCTCAGGTACCTTATCGGAGGTAGCGGGTTCGAGAGGCACCTAGAAGGATCTGGTAATGTGAAGCTGACCTGTGCCATCACAACATAATAAGCATGAACCAACCAGAGTATGATGTAGTCAGTGTTTTCAAAAATGTTGATTTTTTCCCTACCCACAATAAAATGCCATACCAGCATTTTCAAAAGTATCTGGCCCTAGAAAGCATTTTCAGAAGTTTTCATTTTTGTGGGTTGAAAACGCCAGTGTACTATAGATGAAAGGGGAAAATGAAGGCAAATGTCTGCATTTTTAAACAAAAATGTAGTAGTGTGGATGGGACCTTTAGAGGTTAAAGGTTAAATTGTTTCAGGAGTAGACAGCCCATATTAAGGATTCCAGGGGTAAGTATTGTGAGGTGTACATGTCAAATAATGTCAGTAAACTTATGATTATTATTTGCGCATTTCTTCTTGTTCACCAATTTAAAAAAAATGAACCTTTGGACGTTTAAGTGCCTTTAGTAGACAAATTAAGGAATAAACAGCAGTGGTTGTAGAAGGCGCTTTATAATATCTTATTAAACCATGGTTCAGTAAAATATGGTGCATTTTGAACAATAAAATATTAACTACTTTATTCAGTAATGCACATTCACAGTAATTGTGTTACTATGAAACTTACTTTATTTTAAAGAAAAATATTTAGCTGAAATGAAATAAATTCGGTGAGATATTGCAAGGAAAACAATTTAATCTAGGAAGATAAAGCATTTTTTATCCAAGTAAACAAAGAAACCCTGTACATACTGTATGTAAGAGACTACTTGTTTTAAACTTGGAATCTTTTCTGAAATTTCAAAGAAATGGTAATAATTCAATATTCAATAATAAAACATATTAATTAGTATTCTGGGATAAACCAGGGTTTAGAATGTAGTGACCCTGAATAAAAGAAAATTATGACACAAGGAATAAAAATCAATACTTGAACCATTAACTTTGCTTTCAATGCTCTTAATCTTATTGTGTGCAACATTCATAATGCAGATTGAAAGTCTAGAAAACTTTTAAGTCCCTAGGATCAAGTCTTTCATGAATTCTAATCTAAGCTACTCTAGGCAATCCATTTTCAGTGACAAAACCTGTTTCTAATAAAGCACTATAAAAAATACCAATAATTTAACTTAAAAAAATTCCTCAGTACGTTATTGTATAAGTTAGAAAAATAACCAGTTGTATTTATTCCTTGGAAAAAAGGGCTTTTTCCTTACTTCTGAATGCAGGTGCTAAAAATATAGATGACTGTATGTCGCTAATTAAATATGCTTAATATAATATTAGCTTTACAAATAACTATGTATTCTTATTTGGTTATGTGTCCAAGACCATCAATAAAATTATTATACAGTAAATCAAGGACATTGTAAAATTAAGAAATACTGTAAGCCTATAGCTCTTGTGGGTGGCATGGTGGCGCAGTGGTAGCATTACTATTTTGCAGTAAGGAGATCAGGGTTTGCATCCCACATAGTATATTAACATACAGTGATCCCTCGCTATATCACGCTTCGCCTTTTGCGGCTTCACTCTATCGCAGATTTTATATGTAAGCATATTTAAATATATATCGTGGATTTTTTGCTGGTTCGCGGATTTCTGCGGACAATGGGTCTTTTAATTTCTGGTACATGCTTCCTCAGTTGGTTTGCCCAGTTGATTTCATACAAGGGACGCTATTGGCAGATGGCTGAGAAGCTACCCAGCTTACATTTCTCTTTCTCTTGCGCTGACTTTCTGTGATCCTGACGTAGGGGGTGTGAGCAGGGGGGCTGTTCGCACACCTAGACGATACGGACGCTCGTCTAAAAATGCTGAAAGATTATCTTCACGTTGCTACCTTCTGTGTGCAGCTGCTTTGTGAAGCGACATGCTGCACGGTGCTTCGCATACTTAAAAGCTCAAAGGGCACGTATTGATTTTTGACTTTGTTTTTCTCTGTCTCTCTCTCTCTCCCTGCTCCTGACGGAGGGGGCGTGAGCTGCCGCCTTCAACAGCTTTGTACTGGCGTGCTTCGCATACTTAAAAGCCAAACAGCCCTATTGATTTGTTATCTTCCTCTTCAAAGGAAACAGAGAGGAACGCAATGTTTGCATTCTTTTAATTGTGAGACAGAACTGTCATCTCTGTCTTGTCATGGAGCACAGTTTAAACTTTTGAAAAAGAGACAAATGTTTGTTTGCAGTGTTTGAATAACGTTCCTGTCTCTCTACAACCTCCTATGTTTCTGCGCAAATCTGTGACCCAAGCATGACAATATAAAAATAACCATATAAACATATGGTTTCTACTTCGCGGATTTTCTTATTTCGTGGGTGGCTCTGGAACGCAACCCCCGCGATGGAGGAGGGATTACTGTGTACTGTTTTAAATCAAGATGGATCTCTAATGTAGCAGCACAGATGCACAAGTGTGTAAAGATGATCTTCACAAGTGTGAAGAGTGTATAACAACCTAATAACAAGAACTGTCCAATAAGGGCTTATCAGTTCTTTGTAAGTAGTCGTTGAATGTCAGGGCTCATAAATTCAGTTACTGAAATTCATGGTTTGAAATTCGGAGCAGGATTATGGGTATTGCGCACAAATTAAGTAATTCCCACAAATTCTAATCTTAAAGCGTGACTTTTTTTACACATGTATTTGGTAAGCATTTTTCTTGATTGTTGCAAGAATATTAAACGTCTTTTTAAATTTACTATTTTATAATTGTTTGCTACTTAGGGATTAATTTATTTCTTTCACTGTGTACATTTTGTTAAACTCACTTGAATAGGATGTCACCTATCTGTTGTAGTTGCTCCTCACTGGAGCATGGAGCTGCAGAACTCATCAATCTGCTGTTTAGTGCACCTGCACAACCGTTCAGAAGTTGAAGATGAGGGGGCTTATGGTGCCCTTTCTTTTAAAGCGTATATTTAACAAACTCGATTAAACTTTGTTAAAGTGAAGGCTAAAACATTGTTTAGTGAATTCATATTCAGTTTCGTTCCTTTTTATTTAACAAATCATCTATCTGAGTTCACATGAAAAACTGGGTGGTTTGACACAAAATATGCTATGCTCTATGCTGTTTAACATATCTAGATGTAAATAACGGAGAATAAAAGCTGAAACTCTGATCTCTATTCTCATATTCATCTTTTGATCTCACTCACAAATGTCTTCAGTTCATAAATTAATTTGCCTTACCATTCCAATACTTTAGGAGGGGACTGTAATATAAGCATTCATCTTCTGGCTATATGTGGTCATTGATAATTAACTCACACAGAAAAGAGCTCACCCTATGAGTTTTGATGCATTTTCCAATAACCTGTTCATCTCAACTCCTATATGCTTTTCTGCCCATATACAGTGATCCCTCACTATATCGCGCTTTGCCTTTCGCGGCTTCACTCTATCGCGGATTTTATATGTAAGCATATTTAAATATATATCGCGGATTTTTTGCTGGTTCGCGGATTTCTAAGGACAATGGGTCTTTTAATTTCTGGTACATGCTTCCTCAGTTGGTTTGCCCAGTTGATTTCATACAAGGGACGCTATTGGCAGATGGCTGAGAAGCTACCCAACTTACTTTCTCTCTCTCTCTCTCTTGCGCTGACTTTCTCTGATCCTGACGTAGGGGGGTGTGAGCAGGGGGGCTGTTCGCACACCTAGACGATACGGACGCTCGTCTAAAAATGCTGAAAGATTATCTTCACGTTGCTACCTTCTGTGTGCAGCTGCTTCGTGAAGCGACATGCTGCATGGTGCTTCGCATACTTAAAAGCTCGAAGGGCACGTATTGATTTTTGACTTTGTTTTTCTCTGTCTCTCTCTCTCTCTCCCTGCTCCTGATGGAGGGGGTGTGAGCTGCCGCCTTCAACAGCTTTGTACCAGCGGTGCTTCGCATACTTAAAAGCCAAACAGCCCTATTGATTTGTTTGCTTTCCTCTCTGTTTGTTTTGAAGAGGAAGATATGTTCGCATTCTTTTAATTGTGAGACAGAACTGTCATCTCTGTCTTGTCATGGAGCACAGTTTAAACTTTTGAAAAAGAGACAAATGTTTGTTTGCAGTGTTTGAATAACGTTCCTGTCTCTCTACAACCTCCTGTGTTTCTGCGCAAATCTGTGACCCAAGCATGACAATATAAAAATAACCATATAAACATATGGTTTCTACTTCGCGGATTTTCTTATTTCGCGGGTGGCTCTGGAACGCAACCCCTGTGATGGAGGAGGGATTACTGTATACTCTTTTTTGGGGAAAAACTTTCTTCTATTTGTTATTCCCAACTTTCATTAATAGCCACCATTGTGGCGTTATTTTCATTTTTGCTCTTATGGGTGGGACAAACACAGGAGAGGGCTAACCTGTGGGCCATGGTGAAGGTAAGTGACTACCAAACAAAGTGAGGTGACAGCTAAAATGTGACATTGTTCATGTACGTAAAACATGGAATACTAGCCATTGAGTGAGAAGCATGTGCAGAGTACACTTCCCATAGGTAGCACATTGGACACAAAATACCATTTTATATTCATAAGGTAATTATATTTTTTTGTACTGTGCTTTATTTATAACAAGTGTATAACACCTACATTTTGTCTAGGACACTGATTGTACTTTTTATTTTGATTGTAGGCTGTGTATTACAATAGTTACAATGTTTAAAACTACAGTTCGTGAACAAGCCAGTTACCTTGTTTTTATCTTGTTTACTCTAATTATAAAGTTTCCAGAAATTACGGTCACTACAGAAAAGTTATACATACATAAATACACATGCACACATAGTATAATTTTGTGTGTTGCTATATTTAAAAACACCCCTTTTTACTTTTAAAATAGCTAAGCAGTTTGTCTGAGATTTTCAGAACTTCAACATACTGTATTTGCAGATAAGAAACATTCATAGCCACACATACACACAAGGGCAACTTTGAATTATCAGTTACTTTAGAAATATGAAAACACATGAAAAGTGAACAATAAAAAAGATCTAAAATTTGAAAAAAACTACAATTACATTAAAATAGTAATATTAAAA
This sequence comes from Erpetoichthys calabaricus, assembly GCF_900747795.2. Lineage (NCBI taxonomy): Eukaryota > Metazoa > Chordata > Cladistia > Polypteriformes > Polypteridae > Erpetoichthys > Erpetoichthys calabaricus. The sequence goes on from NC_041394.2 coordinate 226,623,295, forward strand.
AATGAATTCTACTAGCAGCTGAAGCAATTATTTGAAATGTGTTCTAAATTGTCACTGGTAAAGAAAATGCATAAATATAAAACCTGTAAGCGATCTGTGAAACAATTTTCTCTAATCTATGTTAAATAACAACTGCAAGTCTGCAATGAACTACCATTCTCAATTTTGACAGAGGAATTACATAATAATAATAGTTTTCTGTTCAACACAAATACTGTATAATGGAAACAATTTTTTAAAGCTTTTGGGCCAAAAAAATAGACTCATTGTGAATTTTGGTGCAAGCACATAGAGACTATGTATTAATCTCAGATTCTCAGAAATCCTTTACCTTTGAGGATATAATTGATTAAGTTAAATTATTGGTATTTTTTATAGTGCTTTATTAGAAACAGGTTTTGTCACTGAAAATGGATTGCCTAGAGTAGCTTAAATTAGAATTCATGAAAGACTTGATCCTAGGGACTTAAAAGTTTTCTAGACTTTCAAAGCATCATCAAATAAGACCTTTCATTTAGTGTTATGTACAATTACACATAAACAAGACATGACTAGCCTCCAATTAAATACAATTATTAATAGAAAAAATTCTAAAAGTATAAAATAACACAAAAGGGAGAGATCGATACTGATAAAAGTATAAAGGAATCAAAGATAAAATAAGCTTTTGTGACTCTGATACACTCCCACACGTATTGTTACGAGCCCACCTCACCTTGTTAACTCTGACTATATGGCGATGTGGCTTGTCCCATTTGCTGATTTTCAAAGTACATTCTGAATCTAGCAAGGAGTATGAGGACAAGACAAGAAAGTTATATGAGGAGTAAGCAGAGGCTGAATTCATAAAATTCCTGAAGATTTTATTAAGATTAAATAAGGAAAAAATTGTTGGAAGATCAGTTCAGACAACAAAAGCAACCTGCTCACTTAAAGTATGAAAGGAATGATAAGATTACGATTTAGTAAAAGCAGCTGCATGTGTGCAATAACTAAAGCTTGTCTGATGTCATTGGCATGATGCCCACAATACATAAAGCATACAAACAGTACAGTATATATAAAAAAAACCCCTTATGCCCTAAGATGTTTTTGGCATTATTGCACCTAAATTACACATCCAAAAATAAACGACTATTATTCTGCTAATGTAAAAAAAGGAGCTAAAAATGGCTGAAGGGTTGCGAGTACAACACTCCACAATTTTTTAAATGAAAGCATTTATATGACTTACACCAACATCAACTAAATAAAACAAAAAAAAAACACCATTGTGCTTTAGGGATTTCTCTCCAAAAAACTGTACTGTACAGTTCATAATCAAGACATACTATGATGCACAGCACTGGAATCAAGTTTCTTTTGTGCCCAATCTGTTAGCTATCATTGTACAAAGTTATATGGTTTGACACAAGGTGTCCCCCCTTTTTGGTACCATTTAGTCTTTTGCACCTAAACAATCTCTCAAAATAAGTACTGCAGCTACATTTTTTATTTTATAGAAAACCATATATTATACAGTATATATGTTACGGCCAAAACCCGAAGTTCAGCCAGTTCCCGAATTGACCGGCCATTTCGCATTTTGGCCACGAGATGTGGGCAAAGTCCGAAGTACTAGAAATGACCAGCATATATGCTACTTTGGCCAGCCATTTCGCGAAGTGGCGAGAACTCCCTGGTCAAAATCCGATGTGCTGATATAAGACTGTCCGCTCAAGGTGCGAAGTTGCTTAAAAATTTTCAGATGCAGATTCAGAAGTGAGTTTTCCATACTGCACGAGAAACTGCTCAAGGCGGGTCTTGTTCAGCAAAGCGGACGCCACTTGAGACGGCCTTCCCCTCGCCCAAACACTAACCTTAAGGTCAATAAAATAGGTCCCTGATATTAAGTCACTATTTTATTGCTAAAATGATAACAGAAATGTAAAATCTACTTATATACCTGATCTTAATTATTGTGAAACAACCAAGTGGCGTCCGCTTTCTGAACATTAGCCGCCAAGGCTACACTCAACGCAATTGCACTACTAAGTGCGCAACAAATCGCTGCTCATGCCTTTTTCCTTCCGACTTTGGCCGATTGCCCCATGCCATTTCGCAAACTGGCTGGCCAAATCCCGAAATCGAGGAAAAGATCGGACATTGGCCGGTCAATTTACAGCGACATTGGCCATTTCCCGCTTTGGCCAATTTCGGGTTTTGGCCGTAACATATATATATATATATATATAAATATATATAAATATAAAGGTCCAGATCTAACTATGCAATTATTAGTTGCACAGTTAGATCTGGACCACCCTGTATATATACACATATATATGTGTATGTATGTATGTATATATATATATATATGTGTGAATGTATATATATATATATGTGTGTATGTATATATATATATATATATATATATATATATATGTGCATACATATTATATATATACATATTATATATTATACGAGGGTTGTCTGGGTTCCACGCGGAATCACTCGAAATAAGTAGCCAATGATTTTTTTTTTGTATTTTTCACATGTACTTCGATCCTTTTTTAAACTTTTTCCAAGTATTCACCGCCAACATCAATGCACTTTTGGGCTCTTCTGACCCACGCTGCAAAATACTCGCGAAAGGCTGTCTTTGGGAGGTTGTCCAGCTGTTCTTTGACAGCTGCAATCAGTTCCTCTCGAGTTTCAAAGTTGTGGCCTCGCAGGGGTTCTGTCACCTTCGGGAAGAGCCAAAAGTCACATGGTGCAAGATCAGGCGAGTAGGGTGGCGGGTTCAAAACGTTGACACCACTGTCTTCAATGAAATGCTTTGTCGCATTAGCCGTGTGGGCTGGCGCATTGTCATGATGCAAAAAGTGCCTTCGCAAGTTCTTGGACTGGCCTCTAGCCATCGCAGAAAAAACGTCAGGCAGGCACTGAGTGGTGTACCACTCAGAGGTGACAGTTGTCCCCTCCATCAGCGGAATTGACGCGACAATGCCATTGATGTTGAAAAAGATGGCAAACATGGTGCGTTCCACCGAGCAGATTAAACCATCAGAAAAGTCGTAAAAAATCATCACTCGAAAGTCATGCACGCACGGAGTCGGGAGCTTCGCCGCTAGCGCCGGCTGCGCGCTCTCAGTTCATTTGCTTCTCGTGTTCATTCTGAAGGAAGAGAGGGAGCAAAACATCTGAACAAAAACATGCAACCACTTGAATAATCCCTCTACACAGCAGAACAGGTTTCGACAGGCTGACACTCAACAACCGATAAAATTCCGCACGGAACCCAGACAACCCTCGTGTGTGTGTGTATATATATATATATATATATATATATATATATATACACACACACACACACACATCATATATACACATCATATATAATATATATATATAGTCATGCATTGCCGCACCCACTACACAATGAAACAACTCGAGATCCTGGTTTGCAACCCCCCCCAGGCAGACACGCGGTCCAGTCCCACCCTCCGGAAATGACCCTCTATCTGCCGCAGCCAGGTGTTACGTGGGCGACCCCTTGGCCTGGTCCAGTCACTCGGGTCCACCAACAATGAGGATCTTATGAGCCGAATCACCCTCTGGGAAACGCGCCACATGGCCGTAGTGCCGTAACTGACGCTCCCTCGCAATGAAGGTAATGTGCCTCATTCAGGACTCCATGAGCAACTGCTCATTCGACACAAAGTTAAACGAACGGTATCCAAGGATTTTCCAAAGAGACACAGTACCAAAAAAGTCCAGTCTTCGTCTCAGGTCACTGGATAGCGTCCATGTCTCTCAACCATATAGCAAGACAGGAAGCACCAGGACTCTAAAGACTTGGACCTTCGTTCTTTTGCATAGATATCGGGAGCGCCACACACCCCGTTCCAGCGAGCTCATGACCCCCCCATGCTCTCCCAATCCATCTACTGACTTCATAGGAAGAGTTACCAGAGACATGAATGTCACTGCCAAGGTAAGTAAACCTCTTGACAAGGTGAACACTCTCTCCGCAAACAGACACACTGCTGATGGCTGTGCCCAAGAGGTCATTAAAGGCCTGGATCTTGGTTTTTATCCAGGACACTCGCAAGCCCAGACACTCAGACTCCTCGCTCAGTCTCTTGAACGGCCCGATCAGAGCCTCCATTGAATTCCGCGAAGATCACAGCATCATCAGCAAAGTCAAGATCCGTGAATCTTTCTTCACCAACAGATGCACCACAGCCGCTGGAACTCATGACCTTGCCCAACACCCAGTCCATACAAGCATTGAACAGAGTAGGAGCAAGAACACACCCCTGATGAACCCCAGAATCAACTGGGAAAAACGCAGAGGTCCTGCCTCCACTCTGCACAGCACTCACAGTACCAGTGTACAAGCCGGCCATGATATCCAACAACCTCAAGGGGATCCCGCGAACCCTCAGGATGTCCCACAGGGCAGCACGATCAACTGAGTTGAACGCTTTGCGAAAATCGACAAAGGCAAAGAAACTGCCAATATTCGTGTTCGCGCTCCATGAGAACCCTCAGTGCCAGGATGCGGTCGATGGTAGACTTCTTAGGTGTAAAACCAGACTGTTCCAGTTGCTGATAGGTGAGCAAGTGATCACGGATCCTATTGAGGACGACCCTAGCAAGGACCTTACCCGGCACCAAAAGCAGTGTTATCCCCCTGTAGTTGCTGCAATCCAGGCGATCACCATTCCCTTTCCAGATAGGGACGACAAGTCCCGTTTTCCAGTCAGTTGGGATGATGCCAGTCTCCCAAATGGAAGTAAAGATTGCTTGCAATGCCAGGAGGACAGCCTTACCACCAGCCTGGAGAAGTTCACCCCGAATACCACAGATCTCTGCAGCCTGCAACCTTTCCCTCCCTCAGCTGGTTCATCACCTGTGCAATATCAGTGAGATTGGGTGGTTCACAGCTAATTGGAGCATCAGCCTCAAGAACCGTGGACCCAGAGATATCCAACGTTCAAGCCGGAGGATCAGCTTTGAACAACTGCTTAAAGTAGCCAGCCCTGTGGCTCACAACTGCAGTGCCATCCGTAAGGACCGTTCCATTCCTCTGTAAGCAGGACGGGGGTCGCTAGACCACAGATGGTGCGTCACTTGCTCACAGACTCCTCTAACAAATACCTCTTTATCTGCCCTCAGAGCCGTCCTTCTCAGTTCCTGGTACAGACCAGAGCTGCCATTGAGCCGCGTGCTGCGACTCCTCTCGATGATATCCAGGGTGCCCTGCAAGATGAAACACCTCCTTCTGGGAACACCAGTAACACCAACACAACCCTCAGCAACCTTCAGGGTCTTGTCACGGAAGGTCTCCCACATCACATTAGGATCGGCAGTCGTACCCAAATCTGAAAGTTCCTCACACAAACTGCGTGCAAACTCATTAGAAACAGCCTGGTCTTGGAGTCTGGCCAAGTCCAGGCTCATTTTCCTAGTAGGTGGTAACCTGCTGGATCCTAAGAGTAGCAACAACAAGTCTGTGGTCAGAATTCACAAATTGGGCATTTCTGTAGACCCTGCAGTTTTGCAAGAGCCTCCAGCGTCTGCCCACGAGGATGTGATCGATCTCCTTCACTGTACCACCAGTATTGGAGTACCAACTACAATGATGCGGTTTAGGGCGCTGGAACCAGGACCCAGGGATTCGCAGACCCTGACCTTTTGCAAAGTCAAGGAACATGGAGCCACTTTCACCATGGTCACCAGACCCATGGGGACTGAGACAATCCTCATAGCCAGCCCTGTCAGTGCCAGTGGCTGCATTGAAGTCACCCATGGCCAGAGGAGTGTCACCTCGTGGGCACCCATCAACTACCGAGCGAAGCTGCGAATAAAATGTCTCCCTCGCCGAGAAATCACTCACTGCGGTCGGAGCATACACTGAGATAACAGACAAGGCAACCAGGGAGTGCTGTAATCTGAGTCTCATAATACTTCTTTCTCATTGAAAAGAGTGACATCGGACACCATCGGAAGAAGCCAATCTGCTACAGCAACAGCTACTCCCCGAGTATGACAGCCATCAGACCGACCAGACCAATAAATGGTGTATCAACCTACAGAGATTTGGCCATTCCCTGGTCTGTGCACCTCAGAGAGTGCTGCCACTGAAATGCGGAGTTTACGCAGCTCCATCGACAGCAGAGGAAGATGATCATCTTGTTGGGAGAGACAAGACGTTCTATGCGCCCACCAGTATGGGCCACCTCAAATTGAGACCCGAGTGCTGCCGTGCAGCAGGCAATGCCTCAGCACCACACCAGTTCTGATCCCCAACAGACCTGAACCTATTGGCTCTCCAACGGTTTCGGCTCTTCCGGGAATGGGACTCACGAGCACTTTCCCCCATCCCCTTCATGATGCGAGCAGCCTTCCTATGGGCGGCTGCAGCACAGCTACTCCCGTAGAGAGCAAAAAGGAGTCCTTTCTGTAGTCTCGGAGCTTTGTGAAGTTTTTTTTTACGGTGGCTGGAGTGCCAATCCTGCCACCAACCGGCATGATTTCCTTGCAAGTTGGAGGACTGCATGCAGGGCCGGATGCAATTTAACGTCATACCCAGGACATATATATATAAATCCAAATAAATACACACACATTCATGCACTGTATATTACACTGAAGAAACACATATGCACAGCAAAATACTTAACCAAACTTTTGCTTACAAAATTATTTTTAATTCCAGTCCTTGAATCAATTTGTTTGCTACTACACACAGAGAAACATTACATTTTGTGCAACAGATTGGAGTTTGTGCGTTATAGTTCACACTTCTCTCCTACAGAAGTTTAGTGTGTTTACATTTATTTATTGATGTTGCTTTTTAATTGCATTTCATGTCTGGAATAAACTAACTACATACATACATTTTTACTATAGCTTCTTCCAGGGTTGGCAACAATGCTAGCCTCTGGTAGTCCAAGGCACTGGGCAGCAAACAGCCCAGGACAGGGCCTCCCAGAGCTAGTCTCACACACACCACACATACACTTAAAACAGTGTTTCTCAGCCACTTTTGGGTTACAGATGGCTATCGCTGGGTTGTAAGCACATGAGACTTGTTTACGGTATAATCTGCTCTCCCTTCCCACGGATTCTAATCATATTTGCTTTCACCAAAAAAGTCCCAACGGTGGCTGTCGCTGGGATGGAAGCACATAGACTTGTTTACAGTATAGATAGATAGATAGATAGATTAATAAAGTATCTATTTATCTATCTATCTATCTAATCTGCTCCCCCTGACATGGATTCTAATCATATTTGCTTTTACCAAAAACATCGAACAGTGGCTATCGCTGGGTTGCAAGCACATGAGACTTGTTTACGGTATAATCTGTTCCCCCTGCCATCGATTCTAATCATATTTGCTTTTACCAAAAACGTTCAAGACTGCTGTTCAGTTTTATTTCCTGTTTATAACCCTGCTTGTTTCGATTACAGCGTGATTGGAAGTGTGATAAAAAAAAATGTCACATACTGCTTTCTACCCCTTTGGTGGAGGGGGTCCACAGAGGAAGGAGATTATACTGTGAACAAAATACTAGTGGCATACTTTTCCCTCATGTGCTCACAACCCAGCAACGCGAGTGGTGTTAAATAGTGACATTTGATCAGGGTTTGCAGTGGTGTCCTACACATGAAAGTACGAGTGGTGAAGTGATTCAGTGACATTAGATCAAAATGCAGTGCTCTGTGAAAGTTTGCGTGGTATATTCAGTGATATTCGATCAGGGGAGGTAAGAGAAGGGTTCCCAAATGAAACTGCGAGCAGCAGGGGCATGTGGTGCAGTGATACAATTACATTTATTCAAAGAGTTCTCCCTTGTGAAAGTACAAGCAGCCAGTGACATACCAGCAGGTACGCAAAGAAATTAAAACTGGAAGAGCACCTCTTATTACACTTACATAGGGGGAATACGCAACAGTGTCTGGGGATGGTAACCCAACTCAAGATGCTTGAACTGTAAAAGTGCACGAGGTGATGCACCAAAGTTATTATAAACAGTACTTACAGTTAAGCATAGCATTGAGTACTTCAGCAAACGCATCATTTTCGATAGTCAAAAGAATGACTCAAGGTAATCCTACTCTGTATCACTAGCATTCTGTAACCTTTCTAGAATTTCCTTAACAACATATTTTCTTTTTTTTTTGATTAAGACATTTCCCTAGTACAAACTTCAAGTTTTATTGCACATCAACCAGACAATTCGATTGCAATCTCACAGAAGCTTGTCCGTAAAGATTAGTCGTTGCATAAGCAACATATTTCCTGTTTTTTAGGCACAGCTGTGACATGTGGTACAAGTGACCAGAAAACTATACATCATTGAAAAGGTCTGAAACTCAGCTATTCAATAGTAATGAGTCTTTCACTGTATGTGGTGCAGTATAGGTGAGATCTTTGATAAAAACAGATTCACTTATCTGTGATGCGCTGCTCATCTTGGCATATGCGTGTGCAAATCAGATAATTTAATAATAAGAAAGAGCAGATAACATGGAAATTTATGATTCATTTGAAAGAAGTCACCCTTGACTGTAAAAATAACATTATTACTTTTGACTGCATTGTGGGTTTATTCCAATACACATTAACAACTTTGAAATATGGCAGTGTCCCGTGCAAAAGTGGTTAAATAAGACACATGAAAGTGCATTGTCAAGACGACAATTTGCAAAATTTTCATACTACCTCTGGCTATGGGTTTTTGCATTATTATTATTTATACAACAGTTAACTATAGGTACTGGAGATGACATAACAAAGTTGATAGAATAGAATAGAATAGAATACACAGACAAAGCCTCAGTAAACACATCAAACAAGATATTTGTAGATTTTTGGTACTCACTGCATTTCAACCCAAGGAACGATTTTATCAGTCTGATCGGCAATTTTTGATAAGGCATCTTAAGGCCATGTCTTTTCCAGAATTTTTCAGTTGTAGCTTTCATTTATATGCTGTATGGAATCTTAACTCCTGTAAAGGTCACTTGAGTAATCTGACATGCCCAGCAGTTCACTCCAATCATACAGGTTTGATTTTGTCTTTAGTTGTAGGTGTGGGTTCTGTGTGCATGACACCTGATACTGAATGAATGCTTCTCCTGAAGTATGATATAATGCAGTGATGAGGAAAAAGGAACACAGGTGTTTTGGATTATGGGGCAAGCAAAATTGTGCTAAATATGACATGCCCAGCAATTTTCAAAACTGATGTGGTCTGGTGATGAGATCAGCAACCACAGTTGGAAAGTCTGACACACCCTGTAAGTCATATAATGTGACAGCAGCTTTAGCTTTGGCTAATTCTTTCAGCTTAGTAAGTCACATGATAGAAACTTTATCTCAAAACCAAAAAAATGCACACCTTTGCAAATTGTGAACCACAACAATAAGGATGCTGGATCCCCTTGAAAGTAAAATATTCAAATAAATAAGCAAACAAACAAATAAATAAAAGGTATCAGCAAAATATAAGAATAAAAATTTGGACATGCAAGAGGCGTCTAAATCAGTCAAGCCTGTATGGTTTTCTAATTGCAGAGGTGTTCCTATATTTTATCCAGATACTTTTTAGATGTGTTCACATATAAAAATGTGAAAAGCACCTAAAGCTGTTACCATGTCTACCTGTCTGTCCCTACATGAAACAACTCTACTAATACTTGTAATTACATCTTATTATGGTATTTTTTAATATGTTCCATATTAACAAAAGCTAATAAACAAAACTGTGATAACTAACTCTTTGCTGAAGTAACCAGTAGTACTAGGGTGTTGTACCGTGTTAGCCATTATGAATGAAGTGAACAGTCAAGCAAAATGACACCTTTTATTGGCTAACCAAAAAGATTACAATATGCAAGCTTTCGAGGCAACTCAGGCCCCTTCTTTAGGCAAGATGCCAATAAAAGCTGTCATTTTACTTGACTGAAGTAACCAGAAAGTTTACAAATATTTTCAAAACAGTTAACTAAGTCTCTGAAAGCACCTGAATGCTACACCAAGCATACATTTTCTTGCTTGTTTAAAGTTGTCAAGTTTTCCACTTTAGCTATATTGGACTTGATAGTTTGTGACAAATTCCCAAGAGTTTATGTGTGAAGAAGTACTTCCTGTTTTTGGTCTTAAATCAGAACCTTTGATAATTTTGCTGATGTGGGTTAGCTCACTAAAAAGAGGTTTAGCTTCCAAATAGAATTCAGAATAGACACGTCCTTTAGTCTTGGACGTCACTTAAATCATCCAAGATCAGAAGCCTCATCTTGGATCAGCTAATGGTGGTTAAACTCATTCAGTTATGTCAGTTCTCCAAACACACATGAGGATTAGATTAACGTAGCCGGATTCAATCATCTAAGATGAATGTGCACTTGCATGCTGCTTGAAAAGCCCATATATATATATATATATATATATATATATATATATATAGAGAGAGAGAGAGAGAGAGAGAGAGAGAGAGAGAGAGAGAGAGACTAGAAAGCATGACTGGCAAGCTGCTTATTGGGGGAGAAAGATGACAAAAGAAAGAGAGCAAATTTTTCCCAGGCTGAGCAAGAAGTTTTACTGGAGGGTTATGATGAATTCAAGGACTTTATATGTACAAAAGGTTAACACTGCAAAAGCGGCCAAAACTCGAAAAGAGTGCTGGCAAAAAGTGGCGGACAAGTAAACGCATATTTTTTTTATTACTTGTATACAATATTAAATTCCCACAGTGTTACATCATTATTATTTTTCATTATAACACAGATCAAATATAAGCACAGTCAGGACCTGGGAACAGGTTAAAGTGAAGTACAAAAATATACTTCAAACTGGTAAATTGTATATATCATAGCATAAACAGTTGCAAGAACATTTGTTTTATTCATTTATTACTATTACATTATATTACTCCTTTGAAGGCTAATAAGAAGGTGGACACACACAAAAAAAAAAAAAAAAAAAAACCTGGTGAAGACCTCACCCCTGCTGAAGAGCGGGCTCTCTAGCAAAATGCCTGTCACCCTGCTTCTGAGGGCATTTAAGGGTGCAAGCTCCACCTCAGAACCAGTGGCAGATTGCAGCAGTAGTCACTTCATTGTGGGTAAAGGACCAGCATTGCACATATTTGTGTTTTGTGTGTGCCATATATTCCTTTTTTGATAGGTCAGTTGCAGGGAATGTCAAAACACTTTCTGTGCCTAAGCAACAAGAGGCTGACTCATGTGATGTGTTGAATGAGGACACAGTGTCTGATCACTTGTGAGGAGAGGAGGTAAGAATGTAAATATTTAATAATGTATAAACTCTAATCTAAGCATTCCTGTACTGATAGTAATATAATCCATTACCCACATACATTCTCCTTCTGGTATAGAGTCCACATTGAAAAGGGAGATGGGGAGGTTAATTGTGATGTCCTAATGAAGCTTCTTGAACTATTTGCTGTATTTTATGAACAGGTGAAATGGCAAAGGGGTTCAAAGTACTATACTGTACTGAGCCTTTTCCTGATCCCACCAGAGGTTTAGTGCATATTACTGTACAGGCAAGAGGCACCATGCAGACAAAAATCCTAAGGCAGTTGTACTTGATATTTATTACAGAAAAATGTGTATGCTTTGATATACATGCAGAAATTAAAAATGAGAAAAATACAGCAGGACATGGTTTTGGTTTTCCTCAGTTCATCTATGTCCAAGTTACAGATATAACTACTTCAGAAACAAATGATAAAGAATTTCTCTCTCTCACATTATGTGGACATATTAATCAATCTCTCTCTTGCAGTATGAAAAGAAAGTAAAGAGTTTTGGGTAATAAACATAGCATTTGTGCTGTCAAATTGTGTCGTCATTAATGAAAATATTAGGCCACAATTTTGTCTCCGACAGCTCTGCCAGAGGGATTGGTCAAGATGCAGTGGCTCAAGGTCATCTTCAGGCTGCACCACCACCTCAGGGGGCCTTTCATTTCTGATGGAGGCTATTTTGTTTAAGACAGAGCATGCAACAAATATGCCACAAGCTCTGTTGGGTGTAACCCTCAGCCTATCTAGACATTAAAATCTCTCCTTTAGGTGGCCAAAGGTCATTTCAATTTGTGCCCTTGTCTTACACAGCGCTGCATTATATTCAGTTTGTGGGTCAGGGTTGGGCATGGAGAATGGGGTCATTAAAAACTGTCTGCAGGCTGCTTAAACAGTATCCCATCATGATGACCTGTGTAAAACTTAACAATTTTGAGTAAAATAAATGCTTCACCATAATTTCTAAATATTTATGGGTATTACTTTGTTTAAGTGTCCAATATAGATGTAACTCCCTAAAAATTCTGGAGTCATAAACTGACCCAGGCCATTTAGCCTCCACATTTGAAATGATGCAAGATACAGCAAAGATCATCTGAGAATGTGTTCATAGCATGCATGTTAGACAAAATTATTCACTATGTCTATCGGCTATTTTCAGCTGTAATTGATTGGATCTGAGTACAGTCCAATGCTCCAATCACATTAGTGGATCCTGGGAAATGAGAATCTTAGTCTGATTTTAAAGTTCTTTACAGAAACATATGCTTTGGCCTATATATTACCTGCAGTTGCATTAAAGGCCTCTTTGTCTGCACACACAGGTGTCCTCTGAAAAAGTGTTTCAGAGCCAAGTAGTCTTTCATAACTGTGTGACAAACAGCGCTCTTTGACAGATTTTCTGCATCACCTACCATATACAAAAAAGTACTACTTGCAAAAAACCTCAGAGCAATGCACACAGTCGGCGTGGTCATGACAGCACGATTTTTCTGAGTTTGTCTACTAATAGGAGCTAATAAATTCCCTCTCGGCTAAAGCGATATCTCTCAAAGAGAGGATAACCCGGAGAGGCTGAAGGATTACATAAAACTCTCTAGACGAGAAACTCTCTTCTTATTATCTGCATACTTGGTCACTCATCTATCTATGAATGGCGAGGCCTTGGCTGAATGCATTTCCATGCATGGAATCTAGTTAAGTGAAGGACCTAATCCTTGTTTACACAGAAAAAACCTGCTCCTGAGCAGGTTTGAGGTTTATGATTTGTTGCAATGACCATACAGTACATCCAACAAGAGTTTTGAAGAACCGATAGATCTAGGATCATGCTAAATTGTCAACCACTTAATCCTGCTAAACTGGTAATTCATGCACGGAGAATATCCCCCCTGGTCTTCTAAGTAAATTTCAGACTTAAAAACATCAACATTTGCTATAAATTTTATATCAGAGACAATTACTTCAATGAAATATCACTTAATTTGCTTTTGTGACAATATCTTGGCTATACATTTTAATTCTTCTTCTAATTCATCTATGGAAAAGGCAAGTATATCTTTGATGCCAATAGTTAGTATTACAGCCTTTGGTACAAAACACCTCAACTAGGTGTTTTGTTTAACTGTTCAATAGTCTCTGATATCAACTTAGTAAATGTTTTTCCCACTTCTCCATGCAGAATTGTTCAGCTGTGTGAAGCTTGAGGGGTGTCTAGTATTCACAGCAGCTTTTTTCAAATTTCACCTGAACATCTCAATGAGATTCAGATTCAGGCTTTGACTTGGCCATTCATAAACCTTCCATTTCTTTCTTTTCAGACATTTCTTGGTGGATTTATGGATATGTTTAGGGTCACTGTTATGTCACAAGGTCCACTTTCATTTCAGCTTCAATCTTCTAACAATTGTTCTTACATTATCCTCAAGCACCCTGTGGTACATTGAAGAATTCATAGTGGATTTTATAATGGTGAGCTTCCCAGGACAGGCTAATCCAGCAAAGCACAACAAATCATAATGTTTCCATCACCATGGTTCCATGGTTTACTGTTGGTATCATGTTCTTCTGGTTAAATGCTGTCTTTGGTTTTTGCCAAACATATCTTCTGGTGCTGTGGTAAAAAAAAACAAAACAAAAAATAATTCCAAAAGTTTGCAGGTTCGAGCCTCAGCTCTTCTCATTTTGAGTAGGAACAATTTACACCGGGTGTTACAGACTCAAATCAAATGTTTTTATTATATTATAGTATTAATAATAATAGCAGCTCACTACTCAAAATGAGAGCCCAGGTTCAAACCCGCAACCTTTTGGTTATGTGGCAGCAGCTCTTACCTCTACACAAGCCAAGCAGACAGTTGACTTTCTGTCAATTGATATTTGAGCTTCGGTTTTTATTGTGTTTAATGTGTTCAAGCTTTCTTGCCTCGCATTTCCTGTCATTCTACATTTACACAGGCACGGAACACACATGAAATGTACATATTCCAAATAACGGTATATTATTTACCCTATACAATTTAAGGCACATCACACCTAGATAAACAGACTTGAGCTGGGAGAACTTTGCAACTGACTTCAGCTGAGTCGGTGGGGGATGGGACAGTAGGCTGCTGGTGCTGATTGACACATTACTAAAACAAAGATGCTGATGAAGTGCGAGGGAATTTAAGGTGGCCCGGCATTATGGGTTTTTTTTTTGTAGGCTTCTACTGTTAAATTATATAATGGACAATAAAATGTAAATGAGACATTATGTCTGTTATATTTTACCACTTTTCTCTATGAATATTGTGTAAATGAATATCAAAGAGTCATAGGTCAATCAATGTATATGGAAAAAAAATCATCAGGTGTACTTCCTTTTTCACAAGATTGTAGGAACACATTCATAATCGATATTTTAAAAAAATTAAATTGTTATGATACAACCAAGGCTACAGTTCTAGCTTTTGTTTAATAATAATAATGAATCCTTTTGTGTTTTATATTATCAAATATCTTTTTGTTTTCTCTCTATTGTATTTTCATTAGAAATTCCTTGTTTATTAACCATTTTGCTTGTTCATTTTATCTTAATTCTGCCAATTTTTTTAGATGTTCTGCATATTTAGTGGCTGCAGCTGTGGGAACTGTCTTTGCCCTATACAAGGTCCAAGATGCCTTCTATAGAACTTAGCTGTTCGGTTCTCACTCTTGGATTTTGGATTTCGTAAATTTTTGTTTTTCATTTTCTACTTTTTGAGTCTCAGTTCTCTTTTAAGTTTTTGCTATTGAAATTCATTTTGGATTTGTTATTTTTGAGTTGTCTCATTTAAGGTAACTTCCTGTATTTTGCCATTTTTGTTAAAACATTTTATATTGATTATTAAGAAACTCTTTTTGTTCTGGATGTCACAACAGAAAAGAGATGGATCTGTGAATAAATCTATAAATTACATCACAATAAAAACACCTCACACATTAGTCTGAAAGGGAAATAACTTTCCTCACAAAACTGATGGCTAAAGCAGTAATTCTAGAATTCTCCACTAACCATAAATGACTAACTTTTTAAAAATAAAAAAAATGTTTTAAAACCATTATATCATATGTTCATGCATTTTACTGTTTTAAATTCTTAATTGTCTCGTTGTGATATCTACCCAGATTTGGAGAACAGTTACAAATACTAAAAGTTACTGAATATTTTCACATTTTCTACTAGATTTCCATACATTCTATATTAAATTATATATGTTTAAACATTTTTAGGTTTATGTGTATTTGTCATTTATTTGTGCCAATTTTTTTTTTCTAAAGTACCATGTGATGGTGCATGTAGTGAAATAGGTTTTATAAAATAAAAAATGAATAACAGTTAAGCTCTCTTCACTTTTCAGGACTGGTGTTTTGCATTATTATTGTTTCTGATTAATATATTGCAATATTCCACAGCTTACCTTCTTTCTTTATGTAAATTAATGTTTTTATATTTTTCAATGTATATTAGATTTGTGGTCCTCCCTGTGTGGAGTTTGGATATTCTCCCCGTGTCTACGTTGGTTGCCTCCGGGTGCTCCGGTTTCCTCCCAAAGACATGTAGTTTAGCAGCATTGGCGATTCTAAATTGTCCCTAGTGTGTGGGTGTGTGTGTGTGCGCCCTGTCCGGGGTTTGTTTCCTGTCTTGCGCCCTGTGTTGGCTGGGATTTGCTCAAGCAGACCCCCCTAACCCTGTAGGTAGGATATAGCAGGTTGGATAATGGATGGATGGATATTACATTTGTGCCTTATTATGGCAAATAAAAAATTAAGAAAAAAAAAGAATAACAGTTCATTGTATTTCCAATGTACACATTCCTTAACCTCCTCAGCATTAGACCTGAGCATAACTTGGATGTAAAAACAGTTCTAAAAGAGTTAGTCCTGAGTGTCACTCAGACAACAGAATAGACGAGTCTCTCATAAGACTTGAGGATTACATGGGCTGAAAAACTGCCAGCAGCATCAGTGCCAAGCGTAACTTGGGCAACAGTATAGGCATGTCTTGTGTAAGCATCAGGCCTTAGCGTTACCCAGCAAATGGTATAGACACGTCTTCATAATGACATCTCGTATGAAATGCTTCACATGAGCAGTGATGAAAAAGTGAATCTCTTTTCAGGCACTGAAACTGAAACCGAAACTGATTTTGGGAATCTAAAAGTGCCCCTTGCGTCACTCGCACATGTACAGTGTGCTGTTCATATTATTATCATTCACTGTTATTATTTTGTATCATTATGACACTTTTGATACTTTGACTTTGTACTTTTATTGTTTTGCACATCTTACAGTACAATGATGAGATTTAGTAAAAATGTCATTTTTTTCAATCCAAAAAATGCAATGCTTTTTACAAGTTTTTTTTTAGAATAAATGTAATGCTATGGATGTTAAAAGAGAATTTGGAAATATACATGATTCTTCACAATACCTGGTAATTAATATATATATCCTTATTTATAATTCTTAATCCATTATTATGCAATTTTCCAACATCTTTAGTGGTGTGAACTGCTTTCAAATGCCAAACATTGCGATTTTTGGGAGTAAACCTGGCAGTGAAGGTTTTTTCTTCTAGCCTTCACCCGTTCTGAATTCGTCCTCCTTGTTAAAGCAAAGAAGGACCTGTATCTCATAAATATGACACAATTCAATGCCTTCATACTTAACACTGTAGTATAAAAAGGCTTCTTAACCAATGAATTATTCTTTCATTTTTCACCTTGACTCATTATGAATGTCCTTTTGATACCCAAAGGATTGGAACTAAATGGACAGGCAATTAAAAACACTTAGTCTTTCCATTTTCCTTTTAATTACCAGCTATGAAGTTGACCAATGCACTTATCATTAACTTTCATATCACACATTTCTTGTGACACAACACATGCTGCAAGATGATACAAAAAAAGTACATGATAAAAGAATATAGACAGAACCACATATATCCCATTACAAATTTCATTGCATTTTCTTTTCTTTTTTTTCTTTAAAGCAAACTAGCATAGTTACTCAGTTTTGAATGCCTAAAAAAATAGAAAGACAAAGAAATTATAAATTTTTATATTACTAAACCTGATGCATGTAGTATAACACTACTGTTAGTACTGGAAATCTACTTTGAATATCATAATATTTGAGTTCATGCCTTCTGCAAATTGCATTAAGTAAGTCCAGAAGCAATATGACACCACACTGGACAGCTTGGGGCCTTTGCAAAAGAAGAAAATGGTAAATTTAAAAAAAAAAAGAAAAGAAAAAAAAGTTAAATGTAATGAACCAGAATTGAAACCCAATTTACTGGTTGAAAGGCAAGTGTTGTACCCATCATAGCACCATTACAAACTACGCAGTGCTGATTCTCTGTTGATGGATCACAATATATTACTTATTGCCACTCACTCCCTGAAAGTTATATGTAAAAAATTTGACTACCTGTAAGGCATAATTATGAGCCATATTTTTTGCCCAAATAAAACAAAGCAGAAAAAAAACAAACAAACATATGTAGTGTGTTATAGATATAGACACACAGAGTACAAATAGATATGAACAGGTATAACGAAACTCAAATTTCATTTACTGGCTACTTTTCCCTATGCTCTGTAACCAGATGAAGGTTAAAAAAAGCTATAATAATAAAATAAAAAAAAAAGTTTATGGATAAGATTATGTTAAGATCTTCCATAAGCACTAATTAGGGTTCAAATAGCTAACAAAAAACTCAATCACAACTGTTTTTTTTTTATCATCATTTAAAATGTTACAAAAAATGAAAGCCATTAATTTTAGGCACTACAGTAAAACATATACTCATGCATATACACACTTGAAACATTATATCTTGCCCACAGCACACAATGTTTAAAAAACAAAAATACTGCAAGCAATTTTTCAAAAGTCCATATTTGCCAACCACAGTTATTTATACAAAGAGTTATCCTTTAAACTACTTGATTTAAGTAAAGGTTTTACAAAATATTAAAAAGTTACAAAAGTTGAACATTAATTTCAACAATTTTATAAGTTGATATATTAAAAAGAAACAATTGAATGTGTGAGCAACTAGTTTAAAATTCAGCAGTCTGACAAAGTTAACACTAAGTAAGCATATGTATCCTACCTATTTGTGTGGTGGTGGAAAACTAAAAAAAAAAAAAAAAAAATCAGACCAAAGGAAAAAAAAAAACGATAAAACAAAAAACAGTTAAAGACAATACTAGTACAGTACTCAGACAGATAAAGTACAATTTTGAAGCAGAAAATATATAAAGCAACCTGATTTATCAAATGATTTGTCTTTTATTACTGGCAATTAAGAAATTAAATTCTGCACTTCAGAATGCAGGCAAAATATTTTAAAATAAAATAAATGCTCTTTTATATCTACGATCATTCTGAATGCTGTTAAACTTTAAATGGTAGAGCAAGTTGAATGACATACTTATAATTATGGGGAGAGAAAAAAAAACAAAACAAAAAAAAAACAGAAGACACTTTCAACCTTCTACTTTTTCAGCTGGCAAACTTATGGCATGCTGCTTGGTGAGAACAGCAAAGGCTGTAACTGACACAACATATTTTTTTGTACTTATCTGCTGTCAGTTATAATCTGAGTGTCCTTCTTAGGGGAAAAAAGTAAACAGACTATCATTTTGATACTTAATAAAGTTAACATATTTTGTATAGTGACCCTGTATTGGAATTAAAAAATAATATATAAATGAAATCACTGTAAATAAGATTAAGATCTGAATAAGCTACAAATATTTTTTTCATTCGATGACTTATTATAATTATAACAACAGATTTAGTGATACAATCTGTAATAAGTAAATCTACTTTAGCAGGAATGACAACTGGAAACAGTTTTCTGAATTTATAATGTTGCCATTTTTCATTGTTTTACTTTATGATTTTTCTGGTAATTAAGATAATCAACCTTTGCTCTGAGCAACACAGGCTGACTCCCTTTGATTAGACTATAGAATATTTTACACAATGTGACACCATGTATGTTGCACTAAATAGTAGCAAAACATAAAGATGAAATACAAAACAATAATACATGAACAATAACAACAGTAAAGGAAATATTATGCTTATCTTTTTTTTATTTTCGATTTTTTCATACACTTATCAGCATCACTAAGCTGAAAACTTTCTCCTGGATTACAAAATACAAGGTGCTACCTTACCCTGGGGAAGTATCAATTAAAAATGATCAACTAACCAAATGAAGGCCACTATAACTAATGGCTAAAAAGATATTGCCACTCTGATAAGTGCTACATAAAAAAAAATTTAAACAAAGACACAACAAGATAAAAACAAAGATAAAACAATAATTAGAGGCAATTTTGTTAATACGTAAAAGTATCACATAAAATTCAAATCTAAAAAAACCACTTCCCACCTGCCCATAAAAGATTGCTTTCTTTACCGCATGCCCTTGGTTTGATGTTACCAGTTTTTCCCTGATCCAGTATTATGGATCAGAGATGATATTTCTTTCTTTATTTCCCCTAAAATTAGGTTTAAAACCACAACCACAGAGTCAGATTGAACCCCATCTCTTACAGTGAATGCACGAGAGACTACAGTCATCTTGAGGTGAATTCCTTGGCAATCCTATTATTATTTTGAAAATTTTGTAAAATTCTGGGTTAAAAAAAAAAATAGCAGCTGTGAAGACAGTGATAGCTAGATAGGTTTCAACTGACAGCACCTCAAATTGGTCAACAACTGGGGATGACAGCATTCACCCAGGTGAAAAATAGAAGATGACACTTTGACAGATCAATCTTCCATTAATTGTATGATGTCCTCTGATAAAGCAGGGAGTTATATTGTCTCTTAATTAATTTCACATTTTCTAAGAGTAAGAATTCCAAAGAGAAATAAACTATGTAGTGAAAAATGTAACAGATTATGACAGTTTGATAGCTATTACCACTTCTCTATCTCAGTATTTTCATACTTAATAATTTTCCCTGTTTGATCATAACTGAGAAGTAAGGCGCAATAATGGAAGCATTCATTGAAAAATGACATACAATGAATGTAACCATATTTGGGGTTTTAGTAAAATGTTGATAAAGAATTATATATAAATTAAAACTGCGCAGCATTAAGAATAAATTTCATGTTGGGATTAAAAAAAATAAAAATCCTAACAGAAGACACTGTAAGAAAAAAGTTGAGATTTCTATTAAACTACAATATTAGAATATGAAGGATAGAAAAAGGCATATTATACATCTAGCAGTATTATTAGATTTACTAACAACGTTTTCCTATCATCACTTAGCATTCTCACAGTTTAAGACTCTCTTGAAAAAAAAAGTCACATAAAAGTTACAGTAGTTTTAAAAATATTATTCTGGGGCGTCACTCTGTTGCAGTTATTATTGTTGAGGAGATACAGTTCCATTCCACTTGTGTCTGAACAAATTCATTCAGGTACTCTAACATTCATCCCACATTCCCTAGACGTGTGTAAAGTGACTAATGACTTTAAATTGGCCCTGTAAGAATGAATGTAAGTTGTATTAGTAGTATTGTAATATGTACAGTAACTGTTTATTTGCATGTCTGACCAATATGCATAATTGTCCCACTCTAATAATAATAATAAGATTTATTTATGTAGCGCCTTTCATACACTCAAGGACACTTTACAATTCAATACACACATTAACATGACAGCAGAAATTACATACACGAAAAAGAATAACACTCACTGAAAAGATGTGTTTTTAACAGGAGTTTGTAGTACTAGGGTGTTGTACCGTGTTAGCCATTATGAATGTAGTGAAAAGCCAAGCAAAATGACACCTTTGGCTGACTTGGCTAACTAAAAAGATTACAATATGCCAGCTTTTAAGTCAACTCAGGCCACTTCTTCAGGCAAGGAGTTTGAAATGAATAGTAGATTTTTCCTCACGTAGGCTGAGAGGGAGAGAATTCCAAATTTTAGGAGCTATCACTCTGAAAGCTCTGCCACCCACAGTTACAGTGAGTAACTTAGTGTCCAATGATCGTAATGCACGGGCAGGAGTGTAAGGAAGCAGCAGCTCGCATACTGACGAGTCTATAGCTGGAGATGGAAAATGCTGTTGCACTTTTCCAGTCACTGTACTTTGTATATAAAAGTCAGATCGAATGTTAATTACCTTGATTTATTTACTTATCTTCCTACAGTGTAAAGTCACACGTAAACTGCAGAGCTTCCTGTGTTTGATGATTGATGATTCCTTCTGAGGGTAAAGTAGCTGAGCGTGTTATCCGACAGTCAACATTAGGGCAAGCTGTCAGTGTATCTTTGATCAATTAGTTTGTTCGGGCTGAGATTGGTTCAGATGATGTGTTTTTTCTCACGGAGCACATTGAGGAAACACAGTTTGAAATTGACCACCATCATTTTATGCTCATGTCTTTAGTTGTGTCTGTCTTCCACAAACTAAGGCTGCACCATATTGCCAGACTGAATACTCTCAAATTACAGAGTGGCAACACATGCAGAAAGCTATGTATGACAGTTCTGTTTCATGGATTTTGGATCCTATCCTGTATATATTTAAGTACAGTAATCCCTCCTCCATCGCGGGGGTTGCGTTCCAGAGCCACCCGCGAAATAAGAAAATCCGCGAAGTAGAAACCATATGTTTATATGGTTATTTTTATATTGTCATGCTTGGGTCACAGATTTGCGCAGAAACACAGGAGGTTGTAGAGAGACAGGAACGTTATTCAAACACTGCAAACAAACATTTGTCTCTTTTTCAAAAGTTTAAACTGTGCTCCATGACGAGACAGAGATGACAGTTCCATCTCACAATTAAAAGAATGCAAACATATCTTCCTCTTCAAAGGAGTGCCTGTCAGGAGCACAGAATGTCACATAGATAGAGAAAACAATCTCTAGCAAACAAATCAATAGGGCTGTTTGGCTTTTAAGTATGCGAAGCACCGCGGCACAAAGCTGTTGAAGGCGGCAGCTCACACCCCCTCCGTCAGGAGCAGGGAGACAGAGAGAGAGAGAGAGAGATAGAGAGAGACAGAGTTTGTTTTTCAGGCAAAAATCAATACGTGCCCTTCGAGCTTTTAAGTATGCGAAGCACCGTGCAGCATGTCGCTTCACTAAGCAGCTGCACAGAAGATAGCAACGTGAAGATAATCTTTCAGCATTTTTAGACGAGCGTCCGTATCGTCTAGGTGTGCGAACAGCCCCCCTGCTCACACCCCCTACATCAGGATCAGAGAAAGTTAGTGCAAGAGAGAGATTGAGAAAAGTAAGTTGGGTAGCTTCTCAGCCATCTGCCAATAGCGTCCCTTGTATGAAATCAACTGGGCAAACCAACTGAGGAAGCATGTACCAGAAATTAAAAGACCCATTGTCCGCAGAAATCCGCGAACCAGCAAAAAATCCGCGATATATATTTAAATATGCTTACATATAAAATCCGCGATGGAGTGAAGCTGCGAAAGGCGAAGCGCGATATAGCAAGGGATCACTGTAACCTCATTGTGTGTGTGCGCATGTGTGTGTGAGAGAGACAGATTGAGAGAGGAATGAGTGAAATGTTTTCAGAAATTACTAAGCCAATTTGTATACAATAAAATTGTTTATTTTTGTCATTGAGTGTATCATTTCACTGTTAAAAGAAACACAAACAAAGATAACTGGCAGTAACAGCGCAAAATTCACAATTGGTATGCCAGTTTGAAAAGATACGTTTTAAGGGTAGTTTTAAAATGTTTTATTGAATCGAGCTGACGTATATGAGAGGGAAGAAAATTCCAGAGTTGAAGAGCACTATGAGAGATGCTCGACCTCCCATAGAACTGAGTTTGATGTGCGGTACAGAAAGCCGAGCTGCAGATGAGGATCTGAGTGAGCGAGAGGAGTGTAAGAGTGTAGGAGATCAGTGAGGTTGTGGAGAGCTTTAAATGTTAAGAGCAGTATCTTGTATTGTATTCTGTAGTTAACAGGGAGCCAGTGAAGTTGAGAGAGAAAAAGGTGTAATATGTTCAATGGATTTAGAACAGCAGGGTATTATCCTGGCAGCAGAATTTTGAAGAAGTTGTAAGCGATAAGTTTTTGTGGGTTGCCAGATAGAATAGCATTACAGTAATCTATACGTACGGTGACTAGGGCATTAACAAATACTTCAGTACTGTGTTGCATAAGAACAGGACAAAGTCTAGAAATGTTTCGGAGATGGAAGAAGGTAGTCCAAGAAATGTTACTTTTATGGGAGGAATTATTTAATAATAATAATTATTATTATTATTTAATAATTGTCATTATTGGTGTATAAATGGAAATAAATAATTGCATTTAAATGATTCACCAAAATCTGTTGTATGTAAACGATACTGTTTTAAACGTTATTGTTTTTTCATCAGAAAACCCGGTTTCCACGTTTACCTGTATCAGTTTAAATTGTACTTTTGCCACTTGCAATAGGGCGGACGCGCTAACATATCGCGTCGACTGGGCAACATAGTGAATGCGGCATCTATCTATAGTATATATGTCTATGGGTTGGACACTAAGGGGGGAGAAAAGGATCTGTACCGATTGGCTAGACAGAGGGACCGAGTTGGGAAAGATGTGCAGCAGGTTAGGGTGATAAAGGACAAAGATGTCAGGTGTGTTGAGCAGATGGAAAAAGTACTTTGAGAGGTTGATGAATGAAGAGAACAAGAGAGAGAGAAGGTTGGATGATGTGGAGATACTGAATCAGGAAGTGCAACGGATTAGCAAGGAGGAAGTAAGTGCAGCTATGAAAAGGATGAAGAATGGAAAAATCGTTGGTCCAGATGACATACCTGTGGAAGCATGGAAGTGTTTAGGAGAGATGACAGTGGAGTTTTTTAACCAGATTGTTTAATGGAATCTTGGAAAGTGAGAGGATGCCTGAGGAATGGAGAAGAAGTGTACTGGTGCCGATATTTAAGAATAAGGGGGATATGCAGGACTGTAGTAACTACAGGGGGATAAAATAGATGAGCTACAGCATGAAGTTATGGGAAAGAGTAGAGGAAGCTAGGTTAAGAAGGGAGGTGATGATTAGTGAGCAGCAGTATAGTTTCAGGCCAAGAAAAAGCACCACAGATGTAATGTTTGCTTTGAGGATGTTGATGGAGAAGTATAAAGAAGGCCAGAAGGAGTTGTATTGCGTTTCTGTGGATATGGAGAAAGCATATGACAGGGTGCCTCGAGAGGAGCTGTGGTATTGTATGAGGAAGTCGGGAGTGGCAGAGAACTACGTAAGAGTTGTACAGGATCTGTACGAGGGAAGTGTGACAATGGTGAGGTCTGCGGTAGGAGTGACGGATGCATTCAAGGTGGAGGTGGGATTACATCAGGGATCAGCTCTGAGCCCTTTCTTATTTGCAATTGTGATGGACAGGTTGACAGACGAGATTAGACAAGAGTCCCCGTGGACTATGATGTTTGCTGATGACATTGTGATCTGTAGCGATAGTAAGGAGAAGGTTGAGGAGACCCTAAGGAGAAGTGGAGATATGCTTTGGAAAGGAGAGGAATAAGGCTCAGTAGGAACAAAACAGAATAAATGTGTGTAAATGAGAGGAAGTTCAGTGGAATGGTGAGGATGCAGGGAGTAGAGTTGGTGAAGGTGGATGAGTTTAAATACTTAAGATTAACAGTACAGAGTAATGAGGATTGTGAAAAAGAGTGCAGAAAGCAGAAGACAGAGCTGGAGGTAGCAGAGTTGAAGATGCTAAGATTTGCACTGGGTGTGACGAGGATGGATAGGATTAGAAATAAGTACATTAGAGGGTCAGCTCAAGTTGGACGGTTGGGAGACAAAGTCAGAGAGGCGAGATTCCATTGGTTTGGACATGTGCAGAGGACAGACGCGGAGTATATTAGGAAAAGAATGTTAAGGATAGAACTGACAGGGAATAGGAAAAGAGGAAGGCCTAAGAGGAGGTTTATGGATGTGGTGAGAGAGGACATGCAGGTGATGAATTTAAAAGAACAAGATGCAGAGGACAGAAAGATATGGAAAAAGATGATCCGCTGTGGCAACCCCTAACAGGTACAGCCGACAGAAAAAGAAGAAAAAGAAGCAGTACACACTGTTACATTAGTTATATCTCAAAAAATGATTAACTTTTTTTTGGCGTAGTAACTGAAAAATACAAGTAGTCATCAATAACACATTTTTTAATCACATTTAATTGTGAGAGAACTGGTGAGGTTTATTAGCCTAAAACGACGTACCTCTTTGATGACGTAAGATGCAAATTTCATTTGGCACAACAAAAAAAGAAACCAAATAGTCAGAAAAACAGGTAGATGTGGAGCTGTGTCTTATAATATATACATTTCCATCTAATCAATTTTCATTAACATTTTTCAATGTATAAAATTAATTTTTTTTGAAAATTTGCATATTGCATTTTAAATAGCATTTTCGGGGCATGGTATTTTCTAGAAATGGTGCTTCTTTCTATAATAACCTTAGTAGTGGCTTTTATTGGTGAACACTGACTCCAACCTTTAAAAGCATACTATTAACCAGGTAACATTTTAGTTTGGATTAATTAAAGAGTACACAAGAATCTTTAATCAAAGAAGATGTAAACAAATGATAGGCAGAATGGAAATGAAGTGAGAGTACAAACAGATAAAAATTATTTTCCCCAATACTAAAAATTAACAGGTTTTTAACTGACACTTTGCATATGCTACATTATTATCGTCATGACTAAACTGATGAGGAACTGTCTAATTTTTTAACCTTACCAGAAAAAAACAACATGTAGGGATCTAGGCAATAAAAACTTTTCAGTCTTTTTAGTACTTCTACTCCAAAAAATAACTACAGTACAGGGTTAAATAACACAAAACTTTGCAGAATCTAATCACTGAACATATCTACAAAAGGCAAATGATCCAGCTGTGCTATTTGAAAATGAACTAAAGAGCAAGTAGTGCATTTAGAGAAAGCAGCCAAGCAAGAAAATCTTCTAGGTGGAATACATAAAACAAGTCATACAGATATTCTTTTATCATATAAAGAAAAAAACATATACTTGGAAGTACAAAGCTGTAAATAATTGTGACTAGGGCCATGTAATGTTGATGAAAATACTTTTGATAAATATATTTCATCTGTACCAGAAAAATACAGGCAGTACAAGTAATTAACATGACAATGTATCCCAGGTACTCCTCTTCAGTGAAAAAAGGAGTTTTTTCTGTGATTTTGGAAAAAGGAGGAGGATGAGGTTAGAAGCATATACAGTGGAACCTCGGGTCACGACCGTAATTCGTTCCAAAACTCTGGTCGCAACCCAATTTGGTTGTGACCCGAAGTAATTTCCCCCATAGGATTGTATGTAAATACAATTAATCCGTTCCGGACCATACAAGCTGTATGTAAATATATATTTTTTTAAAGATTTTTAAGCACAAAAATTAAATTATACCATAGAATACACAGTGTAATAGTAAACTAAATGTTTACTTACTTGGGCTCTCTCGCTCGCTGCACAGGGAGAGACTGAATACGTGTGGAAATCATCGGCACGTACGAACCGGAAGGGAAACTGGCTTGTTCGTCACCTGAGTGTGTGGTCGTGAACAGATGAAAAAGTTTGGCGAACTTTTTGGTCGTAACCCGATTTGTACATGGTCCGAGACGTTTGTGACCCAAGGTTCCACTGTACTGATACAGTACACGACAAACCACCTGGATTGGGACCAGAGTGCAGCTGTGCAATGGGTGACACCTCAAAATTTGATGAATGATAATTTTCCTTTGTCAAGTTTTTGAAGACTAGAAATTAATTTTAAGTCAGCATATACAATTACCACTATAATTACTCGAACTATTAAACATGATCAAAAATGTTACGTAAAACAGACAGTTAATGAGTTGTTTTAAGTGGCAAGAGAATACACTTGGGTTTGTGCTGCATTGTAGCTACATTTGCTTTGGGTTTAAATACTGGGCAGGGACTCTATTTTTGTGCTATTTGAATATTCTCCCCTGTCTGCACAGGTTTTTCTATAGAAACTTGGCTTTTCTTTCCACATGTCAAAGCTGTGCATTTTGTGTGTATTAATTTACCAAAGGATCTACAGGTAGTCCCCAGGTTACGGACACTCGACATACAACTTACGAACGAGGCCGCAGCTGTGAAGCATGCGCCTCATTAACTGCCGCTCCGTCATCTTTGGCCGGAGGACGCTGCAAGTAGTGGCTGAAGGGGTGCGATTTCGCTGCTCGCGCAGTGTAGTGTCCCTGTGTTCCTCGGGCGGCTCCCGGCGGCAAGCGAGCGGTGACCCGTGGTCCATACTCACTGCAGCCACAGCTATCGCTCGTGTGCAGGACAGAGGCTTAATGGGGCGGTTCGCTGTCCGCCCACTGTGCCGCCACAGCTACCGCTCCTGACTGGACGTAGGCTGGATGGAGTGGTGTAGGGTGTTTTACTGCCCGCCCACTACATAAGGCTCCCCCCAAATCGTTTTCGGTGGGCGGCTAGTAATGCTGCAAGTGGTGACCCAGTTGTGACTGAACAGAGGCCATTGAGGGTGAAAGGGGCGGCAGGGGGTAGCATTGTAGTGTGCTTTGGGTGGTTGCCTGTTGAATGGGGGCGGTGGTGGGCAATTCACTACACGCCTTTGGCCGCATCGTGTTCGTTCTCGGTGGGCGGACGCACGCTGCAGGCTGCATACTGTAGTGGAGGTGACTATGTGGTGGGTGGGTGGTGAACCGCCCCTCTCTACTCCCATTCATTGTCAATAGCAAGCCTGCTTGTACTGTTACGTACATAGCAGGAAGTTGTCTCTTGTCAGTACACCAGACGTGCTGACGAGGGATGCCTGCTGTGATAGCTGTACAGTGCTGTGCAGAAGAGCTCATCTTAACCTTTTGTCTTCACCCTTCAACAATGTCTCTGAAACACAAATCTGATGCAAGTGCTGGTGATACAGTAAAGAAGAGAAAAACCATCACCATTGAAAATAAAGTAGAAATAATAAAAAGGTCATAGAGAGGTGAAACTCCATCATTCATTGGCAGAGCACTTGGTTACAGTCGGTCAACAACAGCATTTATTAAAATAATGTACCTGTTCCGACTTGCATACAAATTCAACTTAAGTACAAACCTACAGTCCCTATCTTGTATGTAACCCGGAGACTGCCTGAATTCTGGACCCACTGTTATTTTCAATATACATGCTAGCGTTAGGCTCCATTATCTGAAAACACAAGGTGAACTACCACAGTCATGCAGAAGGCATGCAGCTTTACTTATCTATAGCACCTGATGACCCTGATGCACTATGCACTTTTGTGAATTTCCCCTTGGGATTAATAAAGTATCTATCTATCTATCTATCTATCTATCTATCTATCTATCTATCTATCTATCTATCTATCTATCTATCTATCTATCTATCTATCTATCTATCTATCTATCTATCTATCTATCTATCTATCTATCTATCTATCTATCTATCTATCCCACAGATGTCAAACTCTGGTCCTGGAGGGCCACAGTGGCCGCAGGTTTTCATTCTAACCATCTTCTTCATTAGTGACCAGTTTTTGCTGCTAATTAACTTCTTTTGCTTTAATTTTAATTAACTTAACTCAGGCCCCTTACTTGTTTCTTTTTCCTTAATTAGCACTCAAGTAACAATGACACACAAAACAAGCCACCATAAGACTAGCTCAACTGTGCCCATCACACAATATCTGAAAATAAAGAAAGGTGAAGGTCTCAGTAAGATTGACCTCTCAGGTCACTAAAACATTTTGATGGTGGTCTTAGAAAACACAGAAAATCAACAATTTTAGAAATGTCTGCTGTGGCAGAATGAGAGCATCAACAAACCATGGGATTAAATAATGGGCTTAATTAACAGCAAGAATCAGCTTCTCATTAAGAAACTGGTTGGAGTTTGAAGCCCCAATTTAACTGGTCATCCGTTGGCTCATTCCATGTCTCATTTCTGTTTGGCTATCATTTAATGAAGAAAAGAATCAATTCAAAGGACTGAATTAAAATGAAGGGAAAATAAATCAATTAGCAGTGAAAACTGGTCATTGATTAGGAAAAAGGGTTAGAATGAAAACCTGCAGCCACTGTGGCCCTCCAGGCCTGGAGTTTGACACCCCTGCTTATGCCCTTACATCCAATGTCTAACTCTTGTTCCTGAATAGATCAGCATTAATTTCCTCAGGCTACATAAGGAAAAAACTGCAATCTTAGTCATTGGTAAAACCGTCGCTGGAAATAATGAAGTTATTAGAAATAAATGTGATCCCTGTATATTAAAAGTCATGGCAGAAGTAAAGAATTAGGTGTAATCATGGTTTCTGACCTAAACTTTAAATCGACCATATTTCTAGGACTGTATTTTTCCATTTAGGGAACAGTGCAAAAGTTAGACCTCTTATTACATTAGACGATGCTGAGAAATTAATTCACGCTTTTGTTTTTAGTCAACTAGATTACCGTAATGTACGCCTAACTGATCTACCTAAAAATACATTAATTGGTTGTAATTAGTTTAGAATGCATCAGCATGAATCTTAACCAGAAAAAGAAAATTTGAGCACATCTCACCAGACTAAGCATTATTATTCTGGTTACCTGTGTCCTTTAGAATTGACTTTAAAATACTACTATCACATTCTTCAATGGATTTGCAATCATTATGAATCTCTACTTTTCTCTGCTTTCTTTTCTATTTTGTGCCACCATCACCTGATTAAAGCACTATTCAGCTATCAGTAATGTTTGAATGAAGGCTGATATACCTACCTATAACTATCCACAAGATTCACTACATCAAATCCTCTAAGACAGACTAAAAAACACTAATACTTTCTCCATCAGACTCATCTTTAAAGACTGAAAAAACAATTCTATATATAAAGACTGTGCTTTTCTATTAATTATATGTCCATTTTATGGGCATATGATTTATTTTTCCATAAGTTATTTATATTTGTTCATTACCATTCTTATCTAATTTAATTTTTCTTGATTTTAAAATATCTATTTGACATCTTGTAAAGCACATTGAGCTACATCCGGTGTATGAAAATGTGCTATTGAAATAAATGTTGTTGCTGAGGAGTCTAAATTGCCACAGCTGGAAAGCTGGTATTCTAGGCAATTTAATGAATTAAAAACATCAAACAAGAGAAAAAGCTATTACTTTAAGACTTATTGGTGTAGAAGGAAGCTATTACATGTGATAAGGCACATTGCCGTTCTGTGGTGACATGCAGTTTTAAATAAATAAAACAAAGCGATTGGGCTCTGGGTAGGTGCAGTTGCTGGTGGTAGCATGGAGGAGCAGCTCTTGAGTATTGAAGGGAAAATCAGCAGGCCTGTCTTCACATGCAGACGTGCATGGTGGCCAAATTCCTTAATAGTGCTCTGGGATTCTTATGGCAGGAAACAGCAAATGTGAAGAGGTCACAGGCAATCAGGAAAATAGCCCTTAGGGAAGTGTATGGATGCAGCTCAAGAGGCAGAGGTCGCTCCAGCTCTCAAGTGCTTAGAGATCACGTAATGGTGATAGGAGAGTTGTGCAAGGCTTGGCATGGTGCTCCTCTGAATGACTAGGATTGGAGGCTAGGTCCCTCACCCTTTTTAATGGTTGTATGAGCTTGTTGGTAGAAATCTTCTCTCGCGACAGAGACCCTTTCTGGGTAAGCAGACAAAATCTCGGTTTTTAGAAGGAAGCACAGAGGCCCTTGATTGTTTCTATGGACAGAACCTGCCAGTGGATTTTAACCTTGCTTTTTATGTATTTATTTTGTTATGGACTTAAACCTTCACATCACTTGTTTTCATTATGGCTTATTTATTGGTTTGTTTATTTATAAGACTAGGGGGGCTTTGCCACCTGCTCGCTTCGCTCGCCAACCCCCGTATTTGGTTTTCTGGATACACACTTTTAAGATTTTTTCTTTGAATTGTTGCTATTTCATTAGTTTCACTTTTATTTCAGAACTTATGTAAAAACAATATTTGGAATCTTTCGGGTCCCAATATGCTGAATCTTTTAAATGAGGTCAGTGAGACATGTGTTTAATGACTTTGTACCATAATTCAGGATAGGTTTCTCTGTTTGAAATTTCAGCACAGACAAAGCGATCGACCATCAGCAGTTAATAATTTTTTTTGCAAAGTAACCAATAAATGCATGTGAGGTAAACCCCGTTTTTGAAATTCTCTGACTTAAACTTCAAAGCCTTACAATATTTACATACTTCTGACATATCACCTGTGTCCATATATTCGATCTCTATTCGCCTTTTAGTTATTTCTAATAATTTCTCTTTGTTTGCACTAATGCAATGTTTCCTTTTTTTTTTTTTTGACACTGTCGTTTTTTTCTGCTTTCATATTCTGTATCTTGCTCTGCATGTGTTTCGCGCCTACATTTTTTTTTTTTGAGTCTTTTGAATTCCAATTTTCATTATCTCTAATCTGCTCTGCATGTGTTTGGCCCCCTTTTTTAACCTCTTTATGATGTTTTACTTTGTTTTCTACTTTGTCTTTTATTTCTGACCTTGCTTTGTCCTGCTTTTTTTTCAATGACACCTGGTCCGTGGTGATTATTTTCCCTTTTCGAGTAATAATTTCCGTTTGTTTGCGCTACTGCGATCTTTACTTTCTTTTTTATACTTTCTAATTTTCCTACTTTCATATTCTTTGACTTTCTCCACATTTGTATCACGCATACATTTTTTTTGAGCCTTTCGAATTCCACAGCTTTCATAATCTGCTCTGCATGTGTATGTTTGTGAACGTGTTTATGAAGTTGCGAAGGCAAAAAGATTTTGTTTTACACTCTTTGCCTTTTATTTCTGACCTCGATTTGTCCTGCTATTTTTTTCAATTACACCTGGTTCTGATGTTTAATTACCTTCTGTTTGTGCTAATGTGATCTTTACTATCTTTTTTTTTTATACTGTAGTGACTGGCGTAATAAAGTGTCGCAAAAGTTCTATTTGAACAATCGCCGACTTCGTAACCCCAAACACAACTTTCTAGCACCCTCTCCGACCTCTCCTCCCCCGGGTCTCGAAAGCCGAAATTTCCACTTTAATCACAAAATACACGTTTTCACCATGTCCTTAATTATTTTCTCTGTAGCTCAAACACAGCACTGTACATTATGTTGCTGTTGTGAAATAGCAAAAAAAAAAAAAAAAAAAAAAAAGATAGCACAAAAGATGGTATGTGAGACTTTTAAAATGTATCGTGTCATTACGATCGGGAATATGAGATGCTTGAATATAAAAGCACCATGAATGCATCTGTATGTCGGCAATTTGCTTCACCACATCGAACCATTCATCAAACATCGAAGCGCGCGCATCGATCCCAGGGGATCCTCATAGCGGCTTTCTGTCACGTGTAGATAGTAACCAGAGACTCTGACGTCACATTCCAACTTTTATCACACTGTTCCCCCCGACTTTTTGCTGGTACTGCAACTCGCGCATGCGTTGCATTAATTTCTGAGGCACTGCTCAGAGGACGCATCAAATGAACGTTGGGAACGCGTGGCAGCCATGATGCGTGCACGTTCTGAGCATAAAGTATAAACGAGCCCCTACAGAGCTCGCCAACGTATCGTGCAAACTCCTGTTTGTGATTATGTTTTGTGATGGTCTTTACATAAGAAGCATTTATATGTTACTTATATAAAAGCCAAATCGAATGTTATTTACCTTGATTTATTTACTTATTTTCCTACAGCGTAAAGTCACAAGTAGACTGCAGAGCTTCCTCTGTTTGATCGACAAGGGCATGCTCACAAATTACACGTGTAATGCCACGAAAAATGCCTGCTGACAATTTAGTATGTGAGCAATGGTACAAGAATGCAGTCAGACTTCTTTTTGGGCACATACACTGTCCACATTTAAACACTAGTGTGGAGAGTCAGTATTTGTGTGTTCTTTGTTGACAACAATCTATGTAAATGTAGGATGACAGGAAATGCAAGAAATGTTGAACACATACCTAAAACAAACTTATTTCTTGTTATAGTACTAATGACAAAATTTTGACATAAAGTGTATAATGTGTGAAGACTAAAGTCCAAATATCACATAAACACTTTCACAAAAGGTACACGTATAACAAAACAAGTGCGCTTTTAATCAAGAGTATAACTGAAGAAAAAGAAATTGGGTTTGGGTACAACACTGACACGACCGCTTGGGGTGGTGCAACGGTAAGAACTGCTGACTCATAATCGAGGGGTCACAAATTTGATTCCGGTCGCTTCTCAGAATTACGATTTTGAGTAGTGTGCTGCTCTTATTATTACTATTATACAATAAAAATATACATTTGATTTGAGTCTGTAACAGCCGGTGTAAATTTATGGTACTTGTAAAGGTTAGCGTTTTTTTTTTCTTTTTTATTCAGTTTTATTCTCTCAGTCACATTCACGGACCAGTCCCTGATCTATCTATGATATTTTAAAATAAAGACGTGCAATAACAGAGGTGAACTCAGATTAGGGTTCTTCATCGGAGAAAGAGAACAGAAGCCCTCCCTACAAGAAATGTCGACTCATATAAGAACAATGCAGCTGCACTAAGTGTAAAGGCAAAAGATGGCACCATTTGGATGCAGCAAGAGGTCTGGCGTCGTCCTGCCAATTAATCTGCCACACGCATGTCCTTCAACGAAAAGCAGGGCATGCTGAGCTCACCAAGGTATTGTGCAAAATTCTGTTTGTGATTATGTTTTGTGATGGTCTTTATATGAAAAACATTTATATGTTACTTATATAAAAGCCACATCGAAGTTATTTACCTTGATTTATTTATTCATCTTCCTACAGTATAAAGCCACAAGTACAGCAGACTGCAGAGCTTCTTGTGTTTGATCGACACGGCATGCTGACAAAGTACAAGCAATGCTACTTCAGTACTCGAATGACTTTAGCTGCAGGTGGAAGCTCCTCACACTTTACGCAACTGTTGTTACGGTTCTGCCTTTGTCCAGAAATGGCTCCAAAAAGCTTTATGACCTTAGTCTCTCCCGTGGGACGACTGGAATCTTTTCCTGAATAATGAGTGACATTGCACATGTACTTTGTCAGGCAATTTCATGCAATTGCAGTCACAGCTAAAGTAGTGCTGATGTTAATGGGTCTTTTAACATGTTTACATTTAAATGTACAATTACTTTATCACTATACTGAGGAACAGAGGCATCAGAATGCACTACGGAGGTCAATGCTACATCAAACACTGTGACAACACAAACCTTTAGTTGGTGGGACAACTTTGAAAACAAAGTGGTTGTTGCTGATGAGAATTTTCATTTGTCAAAGACATCACTGTTGTCTTTGAGTGAGCTGCTTCGCTGGGACATCAAGGGAAGGACAACTGTAATGAGTTTGCCAGTCAGTGTTGTCAAAAACACTGCCTGCACACTCTACTATTTAGTAGACAAGGGGAGATTACATAAGACTGAAAACGCCTTTGGGTTGACAAGACAGGTGGTTACTAAAATAGTAAGCGAGCGTGCGAAGTAACTACAGTCCACTTGGGCCCTGTGTATATACAATTACCTGTCAGTTAGTCCAAAGCAGAGAAACTTGTAGCAGGGTTTCACCTGAACTCGTGAAGAAATAAAGCAGCCATCCACAAATTCCATTAATTATTTGAAAAGAAAGAGGAGGTCTTCTCTTAACCCTCAAGCCACCTGTGATTACAAGTGTTCATTTATTGACGTCGTAGTGAAATGGCTGGGTGGTGATCTTGATGCCTGTATTTCAGCTAATTCCTTGCTGAACACACATTTGGGGGAAGAAAAATAAAAAAGGGAGACAATCTAAATGACCCTTTGTTGTCTATGCCTGTTTCCTGCTTTTGACAATGGATTTTTGCATTTTTATGTGGATGGACTGTGGTATGTGGATTAAATTTTTTTTTTAAAAAAGGAGGAAAATTTTTATTTTAAAAAAATACCCGGGTACGTGTGGACGAAGCCAAACAAAACATATGCACGCACATATACATACTAACAGTACTGGCCTGATCATCTCAGCACTCACATCACAACATAACTTCACTTGTACAGGGACAAGAAGGAAAAGCAGTCAAAGACAAAAGAAGAGTTATGGCAAAAATTGCAAAAAGTCTCAAAGAATTTAACACAGGACCACATGGAAGAAAATGATAAAGCAATGTACCAATAAGGATTGTTCTAGTTTTGAATTTTGAAGGAGGCCACTAACTTGTATAAACATGTATTTGTGTTTATACTAATGTTACATGGTGTTTTTATGACGATACAGATAGTTACAGTAGACCCCCGCGAAGTCGCGGTTCAGAGTTCGCGGTCTCAGTCATTCGCGGATTTTTCCTTAGAACCTAACTAATAATTGTTAGCGGAAACCACAAATATTCTCAGCAATTTTTATGGCTTTTTTCATGGCAATACTGTACTGTAGAGCGAACTGCGGCTTGGGATGGTGAAAGCAGCCAACAGAATTTGAAACTGCAACTCCCAGCAGTCTCTGTAGTGGATCTGATTGGCCTTCTGCTGAGGGTGCTGGGGCTGTTGAGGTCAAAGAGCCAGTGACCAACAACGGAAAAAAAAAAAAAAAAAAAAAAAAAAAAGTTTTTGTAATTTATGTTTCAAGTTCCCGTCTGTCTGCCTTCTGTTGCGTTACCTGTACTTATTCATTTTGTCCTGAATCATTTTGTGTGTCTGGATTGTCTGCCGTCTGCCTGTGTACATGAGGACTGTATGTGGATTCATGGCCATCCTGCAAAGAAAGGAGCGCTTCTGAACCGTTTTCACCACTTTAGGAACTACCGGTAGAACTATCTCTACATTCCCATTCAACTTGCGGATCTCTGGACTATCTATTTTCATCATTACATTTCATCTGTTGCAGTTTTTCATGAACATTTTCATGATTTACTGTGTCTGTTTTGTTTGTGCTTTGTTGTATTTAATGTGTAATCGCTGTAAGGGGAACAGGGGTGGTATCATTGTTTTCTTATTTCATTTGTTTTCATTACATTCTTTATTTGCTGTTTGATTACCGGTTTGCTTTGTTTTTGTCTTTGTTTGTGAGTGCACGCTGGTCCGGTCAAGGCTGGGTGGAATCTCCACCATAAAAATAAATAAATCACCGTCTTGTCAATGGTGTGAATCTTAACGGCACCAGACCGCTACAGAGTTATTCATTTCTCCTTGCTGCTGATTGACTGTGATACATCTCCAGCTGAGTGTTCTTGTTCCTGTCCTTTTTGGCTGATTGCTTTGTTTCTCTCTCTTCCCTCCTTCCCCAGACATTTTCTGCTCCTGTTGGGGAATGTGCTCCCCTATGATGTTTGTCTATTGTTTAATCAATAACTAACTGCATACTGAGCTCTTCTGAAAGAGACCTGTTTGTTTGAAGTGTTTAAATAAAGTTCCTGTCTCTACAATTCCTGTGTTTCTGTGACCCAAATGTGACACCCTGCTGCAAGCTGCACTAAGACTAGCCTCCCAGCATCAGCACTTACCTCTGTGTGCTTGCGTGTAGCCAGTTAAAGCACAGTTTGCTCAGTGATTTACATACATGGCGTCAGTTGCACTTTGTACATATTGTTCCAGTAGTTTTTTTAAATACTTTTTACAGTTCATTAGCAGTGTGTAAAATGATCAGCGTTGCAGTAATTGTGATGCTCTTTGCATGAAAAAAAAGTGTTCCATTAAAATTTCACTTTTTCTTTGTTAATTGTGACATTTACTTAAAGTGCAGCAAAAAAGTATTTGGCATCCAGGGATGCATTAACCCCCAAGTATGTGGCAGTTTAAGGGTTAAAGCCCCAAGATGCCGCCAAAACGAGCTGCACCTTCTAAGGCTTCTGGCAATGAAAACGTGCTTGCATGAATTACAGTACATATAGAGGTAACATCAGTATTTTACATTCTAGCACTGCGGGAGACATAGCAGAACAGTATACAGGTTTACCTTTACATTTATTTTTAAGTAATGAATTAAGTGGAGTTTGAAATTAATTTAAAGTGTTTTGGGGGCATATTTAGGGTTTAAACTATGAAAATAGGCATTTTTTTAACCACATCCAAAATTAGCGGTTTTTCACATTCGCGGATGCTCTAGGAATGTAACCCCTGCGAATTTTGGGGGTGTACTGCATACGAAATATAATTTAAATTTTTTTGTCTGGCCTACAACATTTGCATAATTCAATATTAATAATTATTTGTAAACTGGACTGTAGGGAGTGCTCACAAGTTAACCTAAAACCCAAATAGAGAACAACTAGCCTAAAATTACAATGATTTCTAAGTGATTTATTAAAGGGAAGTGTAAACACAACAGAGGGAAAAGAAAGAACAGCAAATGATAAAATAAAGATCTCATGCCCCATTGAGACTACTTAGATATGTTTTAACTACCACATGAAGAGGTGTAAGACACTGTTTCTTTTAGTTCAACTTTCAGCATGAAACAATATCAACAGCAACAAGACCATAGGTATTACAGGTATTTGAGCCCTAGCCATTATTTGCTTTGAGATATCACCTTGAAATTAATGCTGGAGTAATTACTGCAGAGATTACCGGACAGGAAGCTCAAGTGCAACTTTAGGGTGAAATGGCGCATACAATAACAGCTTTGTGATAAGATACAGGAGTAGATGATACTTACAACACAAAAGACGCTGACAGAGAGGTGCGAATGGATTAAAGGTGAGCCGGGATTATGAGTTTTTTCGTAGGCTTTGGTAATTCTAGTGTTAATAATAGTAGAACACTATGTAATGTTACAGCCATATACAGTATATTAATTTTCACAAACACGTCAATAAATAAAAGACCTGACGTGCTACAAATGTAAACTGGGAACAATTCAAGAATTGTTTTTTTTTTTTTTCATTTTAATCCATGTCTCTTAATTTGAAGATGTTCTTTAAACTGAAGCTGAGATGGTGATTGTTTTTATTTGTAAGTTTTCTTGTATTAAATTGACCATGACTGAACTTTGATGAAACCTCTACAAACTACTATAAAATTAAAGATAATATATTCACACTTCCTGAAATTCCTTTATTTACACATTTTCTATATTTCAGCTACTTCTGAAATAATGACATACTTAAGCATCTAAAACTACAATTTGGGACTACAACAATAAAAATAAGTTTCAAAAAGGCCCTTGTTAATAGCAAATCATATTGAAAAGAGATGCTATTCAATATGCTCATTAGACTGCAGAGTTTGAAAACTGAAACAGCTCTATTACAACAGCAATAACTGCTCAACTTTATTTTTTACTAAATCTTAGTGATTAAAGTCCACTCAATACAGGTAAGTACACTGTTACTGCTAGATTCCAGTTCTGTTGTCCATATTAGTCTTAACTTTGGAATCTTATTATTCAGTGCCAGTTCAACAAAATAATCTTTAGAAAACAATTTAATAATGACCCAGGGCAAATCCAATCATGCAAGGAACATTAAACAGAAATGCTTTTGAAAGAAGTGAGCATTAAATGAGATACAATGCTGAAGACAGCTGATGAGCAATTGTGGAAAAGAAGGGAAATCTACTTAATGTCAAGGCTTTAATCACCTGCAGAAGCTACAGAGAATGTCAAATTCATAGTAGTTGCAAAGCAATGTGTTACAGCAATGAATCAATTATATTTTACAGAGTGCATTAGAAAACATGAGTATTTCGAAGTCTGAAAACTCTTGAATGTTTTGTAGTCTGTTACAATTAATAACAGCCACAAGGGCACCATATTAGAAGAAACTTAGTTCTAAGTTTAATTTTTGGCTAGTTTTTCATCATTATGAAAGTACACAGATTGAGTAACAATTTTAATTGGCGATCAACGTTTTAAAAGGTATAAATTAATCTCTTTAGGACCACTGGCTGACTCAATGCATAACCTATTGTTCAAAACATTACTCTCCACAAAAGATTCAAACTATAAAAATAAGCAGATGTCAGATATGTGCCAAAACAACCAGAATGTGTGTTGATATGTGCAATGATTCAACTGAAAGGCACCAATTTACAGTATAAATTTTCTTAACAAAATCCAGGTATGTAACTTTACATTTTGCCCCTAAATTACTACATTAATTATTGTATCAGACCACAAAGTGCTCCACTGCTATTTGAAAAAGGGTACATGTACAGTAAAAGTAGGAAAACAGTGATAAAATATTAAATTTGTGAAAGTCAGTAATATACAAAATCAGTATTTACAAAGAACACTATAAGGCTCCAATACACTAGCCAGGTGCCTCTCTGTTTTTTTCCGTGAAATCATTCTTATTATGTGAATACTCAGATGGTAAAGATTAGACTATACTGACTATACTGTATGGTGGGGCATGTACAAAATACTGTACATACTGTTAAATTTTACTGTTTAGCAGATTCAAACTGACTAAAAACATCTTTCACTTTTCACATCTTTCAAGTGGATCACAGCTGCTTCTCGCTACCATACGCGGATGCATCAGTGCAACTCTTTCTGGTAACTTAGTTTACTTTTGGTGGATTAGTTGTCATCTATTCACTTATAGATGTTTTGAGGAAGCCATAGCAAAGAAACTAGCAAAAATATCCATCCAATACTTTCAGAAAAATGCAAGGTGATATTTTGCTTCCAATCTGCTAAAATATTGCAGAAACAGATCTCTGGTGAAGTCTTCCAATAGCATATTAGTATTTCCTCTTAAAGAGCAAGTATCACCATTATGATATGTTAAACCATACTGTTATTATTCACCATCACATTGAGAATTTAAGTGCCATTATAAGCCAATATATTTAAGAGATGTATACTATACTTTTACAAAGATTAAAATATGTTCCAAGTTAAAGAAATGCATGGTGACCATTAGGGTTTGGTTCTGGGACCAATTCTCTTTTCTCTATATCTGATGCCACTGGGAGATGGAAAATTAGAAATGCCATATTAATTTTTACTAATATGCTGATTACACTCAAATGTATGAATAGTAAAGCAATATTTTTTTAACTCAAAAGGTTTGAATTTTAATTTAGCTGAATACACTTAAAGTTTATTCATTATCTTTCACGCGGATGTAAGTTTTAATAAATGAATATGCATGTTTTAGGTATTTTGCTTTCTGCATGACAGAAATACTATAAACTGAGGATGGTTTCTTAAGCTGCAGGATCTCGAAAAGCTATTTTGTTCATTTAATTCAAGCAATGCTGACTACTGTAATGCTTTGTAGTCAGGCTGTTTAAAGGGTTCACCTATAACTTTACAGCTAATTCTAATCACAGTCTATATCTAGAAGGGGGCACTATTTCTCCCCTGAGATGTGTTTCTTGACGCAGAACAGACTGGAGCTAATACCATCCCTTTTGTAACCATGGAAGAAATAAATACAAGAGAGAAATATGGACAAAAAGATGTGTATGTATTTAACTTGCTTTAAAAGATAACATTCATTCCCAATAATAACAATGTATAATATTCAGGCTGGACAGAAGCCAAGGGACATGATAGCCAAGTGGGAGAATGTTGACAACCAGATTTCCCATCTGGCGGGAATGTCGATGGCATCACAAAGCGCTTCTAACTTTGTGCTGGATAATCGTCATTATAAACACTCACATACTTACATCTTCATAGAATTCTTGTCAGATATGGACAACTACCAGACGGGCTGTGTGTCAAAATAATACCTTCCCCTGTTCTCATCATTGGTGGCTTCTGCAGAATGTGGCTCTGTTTTGGTCTAGCAGACATTAACACTTTTAAAATAGCCTGTTTGTGAGTCCTTCACATGTTTTCTGCCCTCCAGTCATTTGTCCATCTCACTGGTATTCTCTGTCGCTCTCTCTGTTGAACTGCATGCTTTGAAATAAATTTCACTGATTATGTTAAACACAAAATAACCTTCTTGCTGCTAAGTCACATAAAAAAAAACTATTATTATTATTTATTATTGACTAACATAAGAATGTAAATAGATATATAAATGTTAGCATTAAGAACCCTTCTTGAAAAGGGTCTGACATATTATAATAACCCTAATCATGTCTAAAGCTACAAATATCTACATAGTGTATACATTCAGTTGCTTTTTATTAAATAAATCTAACAATTACCAATGCAGGGCCAATTTTTGCCATATTTGGTCCTTGCAGGTCTACACAAATACATGCTATGAATTTGTCCTGAAACGTGCTCTACTGGTTGGAGATCAGGGAACTGTGTAGGACACCAATAGTTTGAGGTGATCAAAATGATCTTAAACTTTCTCTCCTTTTTAAAATTTCAAGTTCAAGTTCAAGTAGGCTAAGTATTTCAAAACAATTTTCTAGTGTTTAATAATCCTTTCCAGACATATGATTTATCACACTATTCCTAGGGATGTCTAGATGTCTATGGTATTTTACGCTTTACTTGAAAGGACAAAAGAATCACCTCTTTTACTTTACTAAGCAGAGAGGCCCTTCAAATTTATTCCAGTGATCTAAATACTTTATTACTACATTTGTTAACCAATTAGCACACCCCTTTTCTTTATTTCAGTTAACTGACACCAGGTGGTTCAGGTGCCCATTTTACATTTTTGTATATTTATAAACTCCACCCCCCCCCCTTCCCCCCCGGTACTTGCTGGATATAAATGCTTCTCTTAGAAAAGTAACACAAATTTCAGATTAAACAAGCAATGATAGCAAACATCTAATTTTTTGCAATAAATTGTTATTGAATAAAGCAAATATATTAAATTAAAAATTCTCCCATGTACTACCTGTGCTGTAAGGTCAAGGAATATTGGAGAAAAAAAATCTCTCTCTCTACAGGAAGCAGAAAATCAAACTTGTACAGGCAAGTAGATAGACCTTACAAACTTCACAACTGAACTAACGTCCTGAGAGATGTTCCACATACCCAGTACACCCCTTCAACATATTTCTTAATAGAGCCCAAATCCCTAATTACCATTTCTAATTCTTACTGTAATTTACAAAGGTAATGCAGTGTACAATTAAACTAAACTCAATCACTTAACTAATTCTTAATGCTTTTATCAAGACATTAAATATTCTCAAAGTGTAAAACCAAGTTAAAGACATTAATCTTTATGAACAAGAATTTAAAAGCTATTCCATGTGATAGGTAGGAATAAACAATAATTTCAGCATTTATCTTTTAAGACAATGCCTTGTCTTTCAGAATGTTTTATTATTAATAAACTTTATTTTTTGTGAGAAAAATTTGACTCTTTGTGGACTGATTACATTATCTCTCAAAACAAGCATCTAAAATAAGCTTTCTTTTTATATACAGTAATCCCTCCTCCATCGCGGGGGTTGCGTTCCAGAGCCACCCGCGAAATAGGAAAATCCGCGAAGTAGAAACCATATGTTTATATGGTTATTTTTAGAATGTCATGCTTGGGTCACAGATTTGCGCAGAAACACAGGAGGTTGTAGAGAGACAGGAACGTTATTCAAACACTGCAAACAAACATTTGTCTCTTTTTCAAAAGTTTAAACTGTGCTCCATGACAAGACAGAGATGACAGTTCTGTCTCACAATTAAAAGAATGCAAACATATCTTCCTTTTCAAAGGAGTGCAAAGCAAGCAGTCAAAAAAAAATCAATAGGGCTTTTTGGCTTTTAAGTATGCGAAGCACCGCCGGTACAAAGCTGTTGAAGGCGGCAGCTCACACCCCCTCTGTCAGGAGCAGGAAGAGATAGAGAGAGAGATAGAGAGAGACAGATAAAAAAAATCAATACGTGCCCTTTGAGCTTTTAAGTATGCGAAGCTCCGTGCAGCATGTCCTTCAGGAAGCAGCTGCACACAGCCCCCCTGCTCACACCCCCCTACGTCAGCGCAAGAGAGAGAGAGAGAGAGAGAGAGAGGGAGTGAGAAAGTAAGCTGGATAGCTTCTCAGCCATCTGCCAATAGCGTCCCTTGTATGAAATCAACTGGGCAAACCAACTGAGGAAGCATTTACCAGAAATTAAAAGACCTATTGTCCGCAGAAACCCGCGAAGCAGCGAAAAATCCGCGATATATATTTAAATATGCTTACATATAAAATCCGCGATGGAGTGAAGCCGCGAAAGGCGAAGCGCGATATAGCGAGGGATCACTGTACAGAGTAAACGATTGTCCTAATTACTGAGATAACTTATTTAGATTCCACAAGTTTGCAAATTTAAAAAAAACTGCTTAGAGATATACAATTATATTAAAATTGTCATCTGCTTGTAACAGAAAACAAAATTAAAACCATGTGAAAAGATAATGTATTAATGTTGAAGGAAAATTGTTAAAACTTACACATCAAAACACGCACTGCACATTCACAGAAATTTTAATTCAACTCAAACATTAAATGCTGTTAATAATTACTGCATCACAACAAATTTTATGCTTCATGTGACATTCACTTCTTAGTGTCATACTGAAAAATATTAATATTAATATTAAATCAACCTCAAAAAGAGATACTGTTCTGGTTAAATGATGAAAAGCATAGATAAGGTTTTTTAAAAAAAAGAAAAAAGTAGCACACGTAAAACTTTTTAAGGTTATTATTTGTTCTCTGTCAGCTCAATTAAAGTACTGCCTTTTAATTTCCAATTTATAAGAATATATATTACATTTATGTTAAGCATATGTATCTTAAAATATACATCCAGTCCACAGAAAGAACACAT
Organism: Erpetoichthys calabaricus; assembly: GCF_900747795.2. Lineage (NCBI taxonomy): Eukaryota > Metazoa > Chordata > Cladistia > Polypteriformes > Polypteridae > Erpetoichthys > Erpetoichthys calabaricus. The sequence continues at coordinate 226,667,397 of NC_041394.2, forward strand.
TAAAGAAAACATTCATCTTTTTTAACATATAGATACATTACTTACCATTGACTCTGTCAGTACTCTAAAAACATTTTGCTACTTGAATTTTTAATAATGTACATTTTTCATGCATTTGTTACTATTATTTTTAGCAGCACTAATTTAACACATCTTCTTTACAATTTGTATGTCATACACAAAGAAGAATGTGGCAGCATATTTTACTATCTGCCGTTAACTCATCAAAATTGGAAGTCATGTACTGATACTGAACATCATTGCTTCATACAAATAAAAATGCAAAAATCTGAAAGTACTAAAATAATTTGAGAAGTAAATTCATACTGACATGCAATTTATGAAGATTGTCTGCTGTAATGAGAAGGCTCAGTGTATATTTATATGGTGCGTAAGAAAGATTTTTAAGGTTCAATGAAATTCATTGGAGAGATTATTCTCTTTTGGTGTAAAGAAAGAGTATGAAAAGGTTTATGGTACTTAGACAGCCCTTTCAAGTGTTGATATAAACACACATATATCAAAAACAGTGCAGTTCTGATTACTAAAAAAATAAATAAATGTCAAGTCCAGAAAGCACAGAAACAGAAGAGGTCTGGACGCTTTGAGCCTTTATCAATGAAGCAACTGGAATAACATTAATAGTCCACCATTTTTATTTTTTAGCTTAAAGTTAACCAATTACCCATAACTTATTGCTTATTTTTGCAGTTCCATTTCTACAGAAATCTACTCTGACAGCCATCTGTTTTTTTTATCCACTTATTCATTGTCAAGGATGTTGGAGCCTTTATTCTTAAATATATCTAGCTTCCAAGTCATCTTCTATCAGTGATGCAAAATTAAAAACATTCTAGTAGATAAATGTTCAGAAACACTAAAAGCCACTGCCTTAAACTGATCATGCAAACTCATGTTCAGGCATACACTGAATAATAAAGCTTATTATTTCAAGTTAATTTGAAAATTATTTCTGAATGATTTATTCTCACTGAAGGAAACAAGTCATTTTAACTGCAAAGCGCATTTAAATAAAGGAGAATAACTGGTTGTCTTGCCAAAACAAAAAAAAAAAATATTAGAAGTATACAAAGCATTGATTGGTGATAGGTTACTAATAAAAAAAGCCTGAAACTAAACTGTGTACATGGGGCAGTGACTGTGTGCATCAATAATGCTTCACTTAAAAACATATTTCGATTACAGTATGCAACACAGGCACTTGCTGAAATATAATCCCATTCAGCTAAAGTTAAAATATCACTTTGACACTTTCAGAATTACTAGTTGCTATAAACTCACTTCAGAGTGGGAAAGCTGCCGGCCCTGATGGCTACCCAGTGGAATTTTGTAAAAAAATTCCCAAATAAGTTAGCTTCACTATTATTAGCAATGTTTATAGAAGCTAAAGACAAAAGATTCTATCTCCTACTTTTTGCCAAGCATTAATTTCCAAGGACCTACTACAATGTGCATCACACAGGCCTTCTGAATAACGATGTTAAGATACTCTCCAAAGTTCTAGTCAGAAGGATTGAGAAACTGCTTCCTTCTGTAATAAACATCACAAGACCAAACAGGATTTATTAAAGGTAGACACATCTTCTAACATTCAATGCTTGTTTATTATAATATATTCACACATTATATCTAACACACCAGTGATCCAATTATCTTTAGATGCAGAAAAAGCATTTGATATGGTTGAATGGGACTACCTATTCACCACATTGCACACTTATGTACATGGATCAAACTAATTGATACTAGTCTTAAATAAAGATGTAACTAGATGGTCTATCCTCTACCTTAAATTAGCAGGGAGAATCAACATCGTTAAGATGACCATCCTTCCCAAGCTGCTCTTCCTATTTCAAAGCATCCCCATATACATTAACAAATCATTTTTTAAGAAATTAGACTCAATCATAACTTCATTTATTTGGAATTCGAAACAACCACGAATCTAAAGGGTGATACTACAATGACCTTAGGCAGAAGGGGGCATAGCACTACTCAATTTTCAATTTTATTACTGGGCGGCAAATATACAAGCTATAAAGTCCTGGACATCAACACAAATTGATGAATATCCACAAGCCTGGTCTGCAATAGAAATAAAATATTGTTGGACTTCTGCATATTTTCTGCTCTGTGCCCCAGTTAACACAAACTACTGTCATTATACTAAAAATCCAATTACCCTTCATTGAATATGGAACCAATTTAGGAAGCACTTTAAGTCAGAAAAAGGTTTTATCTGTTGCACCTCTACATAACAACCACCTTTTTCCGCCCTCACAAACATATACACTATTCAATATCTGGAAAAATGTACAGGATTAAAACACTTAAGAGACTTGTTCATAGATAATGTCTTTGAATCCAATGAACAATTACACTACAAATACAAATTCTCATCAGTATAACTCCTCCACTACTACCTGCCTAATTTTCCTCACCTTCTGCCTTGTTCTATTCCAAGACACAGATAGCATCTCTACAAATTTACAAAAATATTTTAAAGTCTTTTCCTTTCAGAGACCAAAGAGGTCATTGGGGAAAGGATCTGTCACTTAATATTTCAGAAACAGAGAGAAAGTCAGCCATGCACAGAATTTACTCGAGCTCCATCTGTGCAAAGCATTCAGTCATTCAACTTAAAATCTTTTATTAAGCGCATTTATCTCGCTTAAAATTGTTCAAAATGTTTCAAAGGCAAAATTCAACCTGTAAACGTTGCAATCTAGCTCCATTCTTACTGGGACACATGTTGTGGGTGGTCACCAAATTAACAACATTTTTGGCAAAAATCTTTGTATGCCTCTCAGACAGCCTTGGTGTCAAAATCACTCCTAACCCATTAACAGCTGTGTTTGGTGTACTCCCACACGGCCCTAAAGTGGAGAAGGACAAACAACTGTAATTTCCTTTACTACACTACTAGCACACATACTTATCTTGCTCAACTGGAGGAATCCCACCCCACCACTCTTGTCAGTGGGTAACTGACGTTCTATACTACTTGAAATTGGAAAAAATCAAATTCTCACTTAGAGGGTCTGTTCAAAAATTTTTTGAATTATGGCAGGATCTAATCAATAACATTTTAGAACAAGCTTCCATTTCCAGGAAAAGGACAGATGACCTGTGACTTTACAGAAATATCAGAAGATATATTCAGAATATTGAATAACTACACATATTCTTTATCCGGCCATAGCTCTTCCGAACCTATCACGCAAAGTTTAATTGCTACCACGGTGTACATGGTCTGTGTTATTTGTGTCTAATGATTTATTTACATCTATTACTGCTGTAACTGTTGCTACTATCATGGAGCCAAAACATTTTCCAACACCCAAAATTAAAAGAGAAAGGACCTCCTTAACTTTGGAAACTAAATTGCAAAAATTAAACTATACTGACAAAAAGAACGGAAAATTCACATGCTAAATCAATAGTGTATGATTGTGAGTGATGTGAAGTGGGAATGTGGAAGTGGCATAATAAATAAAAAACACATCACTTATTTTGGAAATACAGTAAGAACTTCACACCAAACAAATACAGCTTTCCAGTAGGTTAAACAAAACTTAAAACAAGAAGTACTGTACAATGTACATTTATTTTCTTGATGTTAGTTATAGTGTTAGCAGATAAGCTGATGCTAAACCATAAGCATTAAAGATCGGGTGTCAGAAATATTCAAATACTGTGGACTTACTGTAGCACAGAATGCATAGTCTAGTATTAAGCTCAAACTAAAAGAATGAACCCGTTGTACCATGATACAGCATTGTCTCTGTACTCACACCTACAAATGATTAAATGTTCTGGTTTTCATCTGAATAATGGAAGCTTACAAAGATTTACATCCATTATCCTAACTGGTAATGTGCTTCTTACTACTGCAAATTAAAACAAAATCAATTAAATTCACAGCAACTCACACAATTCTAAAAGGATATCATAACCCACCAGATGATTTGTGTTCTGGCTCAAGAAAAAGGCAATATAGCCAGTCACAAAACATAGGCTTGCTACCAAATGTAATGTATCAGATAAGCAAGCACACAGCTAAAACAGAATGTCTAATGGTGACAAAAAATCTTATTAAATATTAGTTACACTAGTCATTAAGCCTGTTACAATAACGGGCGCTAGATCAATAGTGCATAAACATTAGTAGGAACAGTCTGTATTAAATGGCAAGGGACCTTGACCTCATTCTGTTTGTTAGTCGTATTTTTCTTTGTCTTTCAGCCTTTCTTTTGTTGATGTTTACTTGCTGAGCTGACCGTTTTTTGTGGGCTGCTGCCGTGTATTGTGTGTCTTTAATTTTCTGTGACAGTAATACTGTCTTGTACGTCCGTAATATACCTTTAATTTTCTCTGGCAGTAATACAGGCGTGCGCGTCGGTAATATGCCTTTAATTTTCTCTGACAGTAATACTGACTTATATGTGGCTGTAATATGCGTCACTGTATTGTGTACCTTTAATTTCCACTCACAGTAATACTGGTTTATATTTCCGTAAAACGCCTGTAATTTTCTCTGACAGTAATATCGCGCATCGCACCGTGCCCCGCGCATGCGCACTTCACCAGAAGACACACACACATGGACACCTGGACACACACAGGGATTTTATTAAAGAGGATTACATATGCGTATTTGTACAATCAAAGAATAAACCCTCACAGATGTACTAATTATTACACAGTATTGAAAGGAAAGCATACAACTGAAGTTTGCCAAAACTTACATACGTTTAAACATTTCTTCAAGTTCAATGAAAAGTAAAAACACAACCCATGGTGGCTGTTCATGAAAATAGAAGAATACACAGGATTTGCTTCCTTCTCAGAAAGGTGCTTAGCACTAAAAAAAAGAATGCATCCCAATAATGTATGTCACATAAAAACAGGGTCTTGGTGTTAAAATGTACTTTGGGTCAGACAGTTTTAACAAAGACAGTTTGATCTACGAGCTGCAAACATGAAGAATAATTGCTTGCATCCTAACTGAAAAGTAAAAAATGATGCAATTAGTCTTAAGGACATTCTCATAGTTTGCGGCAGAAGTAATTCATAATACTGTACTAAAGTAAGACACAGAAATTAGATTATTAATGGAACCAATAAGCATATAGACTTTGGATATAATTCTTATTGCGAAAGGTACACACTTGTGTCAGCACATGTACAGTGTAGATCAAATAAAGTTTAAAATGCTTCATATGGGCACATAAAAAACACGCAAATTATACAGTGCTTTATATTATGGCTATTTCTAACTCTCTGAAAATTACCTGCTGGTTAAAGTGAATATATTTATATTGTAATGTCCCTTTTCAGGTGGGAGAAATAAACCACACAGGCAAGTGATTGTAGCAGTACAAAAACAAAGGTTTTATTGTTCTTCTGGACAATGCAGACTCAGAAAAAAACAACTGTGCCCAAAAAGCAGAAAGAAAAAGATCAACTATGTGTCAACCACAACCACAAAAAAAAAAACAAAAAAAAAAACAAGCAGAAATTCCTTAACACTTTCCTGTTCCCCAGCATCTCAGTAGTTGCTTTATTTGAGAGTGGCAGATGTGGCTCCTCTGCCCATCTCTCTCCATATCACGCTGAACAAACTCATTTGCATAGCTTATTAGAACACTCTGCGTCAGTGGTAACTTTTCAGACGGTTATATTTCCCCCTCCTAGCTCCTCACCACCAGGGAAACTTCAAAATGTTGATAACAAGCTGGCAATCAGATAAGTCATCTGGGCAGTCCAGGATGCGTGGCAGCATCTGTAGAGAGTGATTTTTTTTTCTGCTGTGTCCAGTGCTGGATCAGGCTGTTCTTCTTAATTGACATCCCAGTTGGTTGGCACCTTGATCTTTACTTCAGCACCTAATCTTCCCTGTTAAGACACTAACCGATCCTGATGCAGAAACACCCAATGCCTCCTTGGTGACATCTGCACCCAGTACACCACCTCGCGCATGTGCTCAAGCACTTGGCATGGCCTTACCCACGCACTATCAGTTTTTGGGGAGCAACCTTTTTTTCCTGTTGTGGACTATACATTTACACTTTGGTCGCCAGAACAGTACGTGATTGCACCGATATCATAATGCAGCTTTTGGGTTCTTTCCCAGAGGCCTTCCAGAGTGTCTTTCCATTGCCCACTGTTATTGATTGTAAGGGTGGGAGAGGCTCCCAGTTGGTTGACAGAGTGAGGAGACAGGCCCCATTGAGGCTGATGGCCCATCAAATGACAAAGTGCATTGTCAGGTATCAATAGGGTCAATTGGCCAAAGTCAATCTATTCCCAAGATGCAAGGGTCTCTGATTGCTACCCAAATGGGGAATGTCCAAATGTACCCTCCTATTCTTAGGAGAGTGGTGGTGTGGCCCGCCATTGCAGTTCGCTTGCATGTGGAGGTAACAAATTGGCCGGGAATGGCTTGTAGGGATGAGTTCTTAGGCAGCAGGTTGCGTCACACTATAGTAAACGTAGCCAAAGTGTCTATCAAAGCCTTCACATCAGAGTCCCAAATTCAGACAGGCAAATGACAATAATCTCCACAGCCAAACTGTCCCACAAGGATCACCAGCTTGTTCCGGCCTGCATTTTTTGTCAGTTGCAGTGGGATTGCTGTAGTGTCCGGAAACGTCCTGCCTACTCTGAACCCTGGCCATTTCACTGTATTTCTCCAGACCCCAAGATAATTGCTAGGCGGAAAGGGCAAAACCTGCAAAGATGCCCGGGCTGGCCTCAGCACCAGCAGGTAGGGGATGTAGCAAAGAAAGCTGATGCTCTAACAAGGTTCAACCCCACAGTGGGAGTTCTTCTTGTGGGCTTCTCTCCCAGGCACAATACATGATCAAGCAGTGGCTGGCAACACATACTTTCCTGCTTACTTTCACAAGCCTCAGTATCGGTTGATTCTCCTTCACATACCAGTTCAAACTCAATGGTAAGCTTGAGCGATTCCACTAGAGTTGCGTGTTGGGCAAGTTGCACATGGTGGGGCAGTGCTTTAGGCTCAAGTCCACGGAGAAATGTGTTATGTGTCAATTCATCTCGGACCCTGTAGAGAAAATGTGCATAGGCCCGCCCCACCAGCCCCTGTACTTCAGCGGCAGAAGTTTCCAGGTGCTTTCCAGGCTGCCGAGTTCATTCGAGCAGATGCCTTTGCAATCCTAATATAGTTTTCGTCTGTCTGAAATAACACTCAATAGCCTTCAAAAGCTGTCCCAAGTCAGTTAAATCCCACAAGGGCTGGACCATTCTCAAGGGTTTTCAAAGCCTACTTCCTTTCAGCACCACTGCCAACTGCACTATTCTATCCTTGGTTCCCCATTTACTTGCCAAGCAACAACTTTGAACCTGTTCCAAAAGGCTTCCCAGCTGCCAGTCCCATCATAGCTTCCCAGTTTCAACCTCTGAACTTCATGCCTTTCCCTTGCAGATCTCGGTTCATGTTTATCAGCAGGTTCGTTTTGGCACTCCAGTAATCACCAGGGTGGAGGGGGAAATTCTTCCTCAGCCATTCTTGCACCATCTGCGCCCTACGACAGCAGTCTCAATGGGATAGCTTGTCCTGCTTCTGACAGTAGTGTAATGTCCCTTTCCAGGTGGGAGAAATAAACTATACAGACAAGCGGTTGTAGCAGTCCAAAAACAAAAGTTTTATTGTTCTTCCATTTGTTCTTTAATTAGGCAATGCATAAAAAAAACCAACGGTGTCCAAAAAACATACAAAAAAAGAACAACTATGTGTCAACCAAGGTTATTATAGTTTTGCCTTTTTATATTAGTTTTTATTTCTATTTTTTTTCTGACCTTACTTGGAAATTCAGTTTAGTTTTAGTTTTCCTTCACCGTGTATTTTTAGTTTTAGTTTAGTTTTTATTTCACAAAGACATTTTTATTTTATTTTTATATCTATTAGTTTCAGTTTTAGTTTTAGTAATTATGGCATGGAGCGCCTACGGAGTTAGTTTTGTGTCACAGTCAGACAGAACTGTACACTTAACAGATTTGCATATGAGTTTAATGTTAGTGGAAGCTTGCTACACTGCCTGGTTTACTATCTGGTTTTGTTTTTGTCTGATAAAAACAAGCATAATCAAAACTAGACACTGAATATGAACAATTTTACACAATGATAAGGCTAATATTAAGAACAAAAAGAATATGATATTTCAACTATCTATTTTGAGAGAAAGAGAAAAACATTGAAAAAATGCAGACAAATATTTTAAGATATAATTCTGCTAATGGATTACTTTCACAATATCAAGTATTTTGAGTTGTGCAAATGAACTAAAAAACATAAATTAATAAATATGGAATAAATACAAAAACCCATTAGTATGTTTAATTTTTCATCACTTGTCAGACTCTCTACCTTTGTTTGTATCGTTTCGTTGTTAAACGATGTTTTTAAAGCAAAAGTGATTGGTCAGCAACAATATGCTGATCTTGTATGATGACCTAGTCAGTCTCTCGATCAGTGCCGTTTTATTTTCAAAAACCGGGAGTGCCCTCCCCTCGACTTTCTTGTATACTCGGATATGGGGATGGATATTTGAGGAGTAAACCGCAAAACAATGATTATATTTTTATATTATGTACAATAAGAAACCAGCAACAACAAATAATATATTGACCAATTATTACAAAAGTAAAGTTGAATAAATCGGACTCTGCAGCTATATAAATAAAAAAAAAAAAATCGAGTATGTGTTCAGGTAAAGTACCACTTCCGGGTGATGGATTTGGCCCAAAAGTTAATACAAATCTATAATTGTGGTGTAACAGCCACATGCCAAATTTCATCCATTTATCTAGTTGCGTATTTGAGTTATCGTGTTTACACAGACACACACATACACGCATGCGCGTACACACATTTCCAAAAAAACACCATTGTTGGACACTGGTTAGTCTATAATGTCAAGATTCATTAAAATATCGAGGTCGAATTTTTTCTATACTTCGTACATGAGAAAGTAAAAACGATTTCTCCTGTGCAACAAAAAGCAGGCACCCGAGAAATAAACTCCATATGGTAAACATTTTGTTGACCAGCACATTCTGATTTCAGCTGTTTGAATTACATCTTGATATACAAGAAGCACAAAGAAAGGCGGCACGCAAATCGCTTTCTATTTCTCACGCTTTATGCACCCGCACTCAGCTTGCTCTGTCACCGCAAATGCTGTGTGAACAGCCGCCCTCCGTCACCAGCCACCGTTCACTGGATGAGCATATGCGGGCAGCTCGTGGTGGTGACTTTCTGTTTTAGAGTTAAAACTTACAAGGGTTAAAAGACTAACGGCATGAATATTCATTCAATAATGAAAACTATAAATATTTTAGTAAATTATTATTTTATTTCAGTTAGTCTTTCCAGCTACTTTAATAGTTTTGTTTAGTTTTAGTTTTTTATTTCGGTTTTGTTAATTATTTTATTTCAGTTTATGAAAATGTTTTTTTAATAATAGTTTCAGTTTTGACTTTAGTTTTCGTTAACTATAATAACCTTGGTGTCAACCACCTTTAAAACACGTTTACAACCCTCTTTTACCTCTTCTCTGCCAAAAAAAAAAACCTAGAACTTCCTTAACAATTTCCTGCCCCCAGCATCCCAGTGGGTGCTATATTTAAGAGTAGCAAATCCCTCCCTCCACAGCACGCTGAACAGCCACCTTTGCATGGCTTTTTAGGACATAATCCCTTGGCAGTAATTTTCCAGACTGTTGTATATATATATATATATATATATATATATATATATATATATATATATATATATATATACAGTGGTGTGAAAAACTATTTGCCCCCTTCCTGATTTCTTATTCTTTTGCATGTTTGTCACACAAAATGTTTCTGATCATCAAACACATTTAACCATTAGTCAAATATAACACAAGTAAACACAAAATGCAGTTTGTAAATGGTGGTTTTTATTATTTAGGGAGAAAAAAAAATCCAAACCTACATGGCCCTGTGTGAAAAAGTAATTGCCCCCTGAACCTAATAACTGGTTGGGCCACCCTTAGCAGCAATAACTGCAATCAAGCGTTTGCGATAACTTGCAATGAGTCTTTTACAGCGCTCTGGAGGAATTTTGGCCCACTCATCTTTGCAAAATTGTTGTAATTCAGCTTTATTTGAGGGTTTTCTAGCATGAACCGCCTTTTTAAGGTCATGCCATAGCATCTCAATTGGATTCAGGTCAGGACTTTGACTAGGCCACTCCAAAGTCTTCATTTTGTTTTTCTTCAGCCATTCAGAGGTGGATTTGCTGGTGTGTTTTGGCTCATTGTCCTGTTGCAGCACCCAAGATCGCTTCAGCTTGAGTTGACGAACAGATGGCCGGACATTCTCCTTCAGGATTTTTTGGTAGACAGTAGAATTCATGGTTCCATCTATCACAGCAAGCCTTCCAGGTCCTGAAGCAGCAAAACAACCCCAGACCATCACACTACCACCACCATATTTTACTGTTGGTATGATGTTCTTTTTCTGAAATGCTGTGTTCCTTTTATGCCAGATGTAACGGGACATTTGCCTTCCAAAAAGTTCAACTTTTGTCTCATCAGTCCACAAGGTATTTTCCCAAAAGTCTTGGCAATCATTGAGATGTTTCTTAGCAAAATTGAGATGAGCCCTAATGTTCTTTTTGCTTAACAGTGGTTTGCGTCTTGGAAATCTGCCACGCAGGCCGTTTTTGCCCAGTCTCTTTCTTATGGTGGAGTCGTGAACACTGACCTTAATTGAGGCAAGTGAGGCCTGCAGTTCTTTAGACGTTGTCCTGGGGTCTTTTGTGACCTCTCGGATGAGTCGTCTCTGCGCTCTTGGGGTAATTTTGGTCGGCCGGCCACTCCTGGGAAGGTTCACCACTGTTCCATGTTTTTGCCATTTGTGGATAATGGCTCTCACTGTGGTTCGCTGGAGTCCCAAAGCTTTAGAAATGGCTTTATAACCTTTACCAGACTGATAGATCTCAATTACTTCTGTTCTCATTTGTTCCTGAATTTCTTTGGATCTTGGCATGATGTCTAGCTTTTGAGGTGCTTTTGGTCTACTTCTCTGTGTCAGGCAGCTCCTATTTAAGTGATTTCTTGATTGAAACAGGTGTGGCAGTAATCAGGCCTGGGGGTGGCTACGGAAATTGAACTCAGGTGTGATACACCACAGTTAGGTTATTTTTTAACAAGGGGGCAATTACTTTTTCACACAGGGCCATGTAGGTTTGGATTTTTTTTCTCCCTAAATAATAAAAACCATCATTTAAAAACTGCATGTTGTGTTTACTTGTGTTATATTTGACTAATGGTTAAATGTGTTTGATGATCAGAAACATTTTGTGTGACAAACATGCAAAAGAATAAGAAATCAGGAAGGGGGCAAATAGTTTTTCACACCACTGTATATAATTAGTCACACATGTTCGCATGGGAGGCAGACTATGGGCTTACCTGAGGGTAAAATGCCAGATCAGGGGCTGATGAAGTGCACTAATGTCTCCTCTCCTTCCTCTGCAGAACCATAGAAGAGAAGACTGACAACAACCTAACCAATTTCCACTTCCCTCTCCAGACCACTCCCTCCTGCTGACCTCACTTCCACCAATGCCCTGTTGGACCCTCCTCTTCGTTTCCGCTGCATAGAAATACAGACACTTGCCTTCCCCAGTCAGTTCCATTCAGGACTCAAGTCTTTTGAGACTACTCTATGGAGTTCATAGCTTCTGACAATATCAGGGTGGATCCTCAAACTTTTTCTTTGTTTCTGTGTTCTGTTTATATTATATATATATATATATATTATATATATATATATATATACACACACATACATACACAGTATATCTAAAAAAAATTGCCTAGTAAAAATCATCTTTAGTATACAGTGCCTGCCTTCCTAATACTAATGAATATGACATGTTTCAATAACTTGGGAAGTTAATAGTACATGCAGGATAAAGCTGAATTAATTAAACACACAGCAGCTGAGAGAAACTAAAAAAGAAACAAACAAAATACCTGAAAATCTTTTTCTTCCAGTATTTCTTTTCTCCACTGTACAAGAAATGCAGCACACACATATAAGTGGAAGTGTGAAAACCCCTCTGGCTCTGCCTATAACAAAGGAAGAATGCATCAGACATTATTATTTTTAACTGAAAATGTATTATAGTACAGTAAATGTTCCGTATTTGTATAATACAGTTTATTGTTTGCCAATTATGCAATTATCAGCAAATGTAATGAAAGATGTCTGTAAAAGACATAACTTAAAGACAAGCTCCCTCTTATGAGAGGTATTTTCTGCAAAAAAGAAAATGAAAATTATAAAATGAAAATGCAATCACTCTTTTGCAATTTCATTTTCAAGGTCTGAGCACAAGAATGCTGCAAAAATTAAAATTAAAATGAAATAACCACATTTGCGATTTCATTATCAATGTCTACACGCAGGAATGCTGCAAAAATTTTAATTAAAATGAAAAAAAAAAACAAAAAAAAAAAACATCTGCCACTTCATTTTCAGCCTGAACAGCAATGAACCTGCAAAAATGAAAAGTAAAACGCATTTCCACGTTGCATTTTCATTTTCAAGTTCTCAACATGTAAATAGTGCGGGTCAATGGATAGTGCTTTGCACCTCAATTTCCTGCAATTCTTTGTGTTTCATAGCTGTACAGCCACTTCAATCAATAGAATACTTCTGAATTCGACTGTGTTTAATTCACGTGATTTTGACCTTTTTACCTCCTTACTGCAATGAACTCTGCCCAGTGGCAGTGACCTTTCCAACTAGTGTAGCAAAAGGCAAGCAGTTCTTTAAGGACAGCTTGCCACGCAAAGAACTATGTAAAGAGCAGCGAATCCAGCTATTGAAGTGCTTGGTGCCGACTCTACAATATAATAGTACAAAAATACAAAGCATCCCTGTATCCACTTAAAGAGTCCTGTTTCCATGTAAATTATGACGTAGTAAAGGCTAATTTCTTTAATATTAAATATCGTAATTAAATACCATATTAAGTACTTCAGAACTATAGTTATGTGAGATGGTGTCGCTGTGAAGATGAAAATTACGTGCATTAAACACAGTCGAAGTGAGAAGTATTTTGTCTAGAATCTACATAGTGCTTTTAATCCTGGCAATCATAGTGCTGTTCAAGGCATATTCACAGCTTTGTGAGAACAGATATTGGATTCACCCTGTTCTGCAACAGAGTCTGCAGGACAATTCTGGACTCTCAGGCAGCATTCTGAAAACATTTCAGGATTACACACGAATGTCAATAAGTATAAAAGTATGTGATATTGTCTTTATCATATTTATGGAAGATTATTCTTACCACTACAAAAAATACTTTGCAATAAAACTGTTTTCTGCAAATGTTCAATTAGGTCATCTAATAACAGCTAGTGAGAAAGCACGTGCATAGTGTATAATTAAGTGAACAGGTGTTAACATACATTTAATCATGCAACTGCGAAGAGGTAAATTTAATTTCCCCAGTGTCACAAGGACCCAGTGAGTATCGCAGCAGCACAGAGTATAGGTAAGAAGCCAACATGTTGGACTTTACTTTAGGGCTAAATCAGATGGTGTGGTGAATAAAATTCAGGAGCAGAAACAAGAAAGTACCTGTTTAGTTTTAATTCTGTTATTGGATATAGATACAGTGGAACCTCGAGATACGATCACCTCTGTATACGAGAAATTCAAAATACGAGGAAAGTATGAGCGAAAAATTCAGATCTAAATACGAGCATTGGCTCGCGTAACGAGCCACGAGCCAGGCTGTGGGTATAGCTCGCGACTTAGCGAGGGGGGCGTGGTAGCTGTAGCGAGCCGCAGGGCGATCTGCGGTGTCTGCGTTTCTCACCTAAGTGCACAGGTGGGAAACTGCCCACATCCATGATTTGTCCTGTGGCTGATGGGCTGGGCAGGGTTGCCACCCGTCCTTTAAAATACGGAATCGTCCCGTATTTGAGAATGAAATTGCGCGTCCCGTTTTGAATCAATACGTATGCGTCCCAAATTGCGCGTCCCGTTTTGAATCAATACGTATGCGTCCCTTATTTTTTTGTATTAAAAGTGGTAACCCTAGCAGCTGCCATGTCTTCCCCGCATATATAGAGAAGCGCGAGCCGGTTAAGGGGGAGAAGAAGTAAAAGAAAACAGAGGAGAGGAGAGAGAACGGAGGTTGCAGGAGGAGGCAGGAATCCGCAGCAGTAGGAAGTCGGTGTGAGAGAGCGAGCGAGTACAGGCTCGCGTGTAGCTGAACAGGCGAGCCAAACAGCTGAAGCAGGACGGTGTAGAGAAGGTCAGCTGCATTAAGTGTCTCGCCTGTTGCAGAGCCCGCATGGAGAAGCAGGTGAGACGCTAACAGAGAAGAAGCACCGGGGATTGTCATCTGTTTTTTTGAAGACTGCTTCCTGTTGACGTTTTAACCTCGTGTTAAAGGATTGTTATTCTTGTGTATTTTAAACCTCCACTTCACAACTGTTTTAAGGATTATTTATTTAAAGATTTATTGAATGCTCTACTGCACTTTGGACACCTGTTTTGATTCTTTTAATAATCAGTTATATTATTTACAGTGTTATTTATTAAAGGTAGACTACAGTATATATAATTTATCAGTGTTATTTGTTAGGAAAATAGATTTTTATGTTAATATATTTGGGATGCGGAACGGATTAACTGGATTTCCATTATTTTCAATGGGGACGTTTGTTCTAGATACGAGAAATTCGCTATGCAAGCTCAGTGCTGGAACGAATTAAACTCGTATCTAGAGGTTCCACTGTATTTTGAAAGGACAGAAAAAGGAGATGGATGTTATTGGCTTTACAGCACATGAAAGACCAAACTTAATTTCTTAATTGAGAAATATTACTGACACATTCACATTCAGTGTTAAAACAGATTGTCATCTACAGTTAAGCACACTCACTATTATAGATTAATTCATAAATACATGGGCAGAACATGTGCTACAACTCTGTATCTTAAAACATCTCTACTAAACTTATCAAACTTCAGCTTGATTAAAATTAAATGTATACTTATAATATTTGTTCAATTTTGTCACAGCTACATGTAAAACTTGATATGTCCCTTAATAGCTGTCACCAGATGACCAAAGCATGTGGATGAGTGACAACACCAGCATTTTTTGGTCCTAGTTTCAATGCGCTGTTTCACTCCAGGCCCATCCAGGAATAGGATGTGACTTGTACAAAAAACCTGAAAAAACGCTGTATGATGTTTCTTTGTTTATAACCACTGCATTACAAGATTTGCCGCTGCTAAAACCCTTAGGTGTGAATAGTGTCACTGAGAATAATGGCAAAAAAGGGCAAATAACTTTATAGCAGTTTATAAGCATTCTGACCCGGCGCTAAAATGGTAGAAAAATGCTTTGGTGTGAATGGCCTTTTAGAAATGTACAAGAAAAATAATATCACTGGAACTGAGCATCAAACCACAAATAAACTAAATAAATGGAATGTCTCAGGCAAAAACAAGACAAAGCTTTACATATTTTAAAGAGAAGAGTCCGATGTGTTTCATATGCTCAATGCACTGACTTATCAATATACCAGGCCCGACATTTTACCAGTTCTTCTGAAAAAAATGAAAATGCCATTTACAAACCTTAACCAAGAATATTTTGGAAATCACTTCAGAGAGTCAAAAGACCTAATAACTAGAAAGTTGCCAATGTGAGATTAAGGAGATAAACTGAATCTCTGTAATTATACTATACACTAATAACACTTACTTCCAATTTTGTATAACTATGGAAACTACAAACAGAAATAAAAATAAAACTACTTGCATGACAATTACATATGAAATAATAGTAAGCATTGGTTCATCAGAACAAGATCATGACAAACCAGCGTGTTACACTTTGTTGAAAAGAAATCTGTAAATAGTAGTGAAAAAAGCATTAAACATGGCATACTGCATTTAAATATTCAAAAATCCTCTAACACGGTTCTATTTTAAACATTTATTTTGAAACTAGAAGCCAGTGATGACAGAGGTAACTTATAAACCTGGATTTCAAGTTGGTTAATAGGCCATACTTAAAGAGGACAGATAAAAGAAGAATTCTCTAGGGGCAGGATTACCAGTGGAGTCACTATACTTTTTATTTCATATTTATGACACAGATTCTGAATAAGATAGTAAACGTGTCAGATTCAGAGATAAAACTAAAATTGGAGGGAGAGCCACTAAACAATTTACCGATAAAATCTTCAAAACATGTTTTGGAAAATGCAGTGTAATGTAAAAAAATTCTTTAAGTGCTACATGCAGTTAAAAGAAACACTAAAGACAAGAATGATGATGCTGACTTACAGGAAGTAATAAGTGAAAATTATTTAGGGGTTTACTTTGATACTATATTTTAATTGTTTAATCAATGTGCAAAAACAAAGAGACAAATAAAATGTTAGGATATATTGTAAAAACAGTTGAAAATTATGGGTTATTATGCTCAAAGTGTATAATTCACTAGTGGAACTGCATTTGCAGTGCTGGACGAGGTTTGAGAAATTAGAAACAAGAATGACATAGTGGAACTAAACATTGTGCAGAGGAAAATCAATCAACTGCATTTACTGTGACAGGGTACGCAAATTAAAAAACTTTTTAAATTCAGGTAGACGCCGCATTATTTCAGTTAAATTGTGAATCACAATCTCAAGGACACTGCCGTAAATTAAGGAGAAGTTCATTTGAGTCCAAGGTTAGGAGGTACTTCTTTACACAAAGAGTCTTGGGAATCTAGAATAAGTTTCTAAGTCAAGTAGTTGAATTGAAAAACCGTAACAACTTATAAAATGCATCTAGTTGTAATAAGACAACGTAACTAATAGCTAAGCAAAACCAACTTAACAGATTCAAAGGTCTTATCCTATTTGTTTGACTTCTTAATCTCAGTATGGCTGCAATTCTTAAAAGTAAAACATTGCCACAGAAACTGCTGGAGACAGTCAGTTCCTTCCTTGTGTTTCATGTGTTTGTCTCTTCTTGTCTTGACTATTGCAATCCATTATACATTGGAGTTAAGCAGTCATCCCTTGCTTGTCTTAATCTACTTCAGAACGCTGCTGCCAGGCTTCTAACAGGCACATGAAAACAGAATCACATCATACCAGTCTTAATTTCTCTTCACTGGCTTCCTGTTTTCTACAGGATTGAGTTTAAAATGTTACTGTTTTGTTCCTGAAATTATCCCCCTTTTATCTTACTGATCTCTTATACCCTTACTTCATGAACACTTAGGTCCTCTGACCAGATGTTATTGGTCATGCTTTTTCAGTAGCTGCCCCCAAGCTTTGGAATAGTCTGCCTTTTTATATTAGTCAGTGCCAACTTTGGTCACTTTTAAATCCCATTTTTAAGCCTATCTTTTAAATTTGCCTTTTAAAGCCTTTGTCTTTTAAATTTGTATGTAAGTATTTATTTATATATATATATATATATATATATATATATATATATATATATATAAGGGTGGCACTTAAAAATAGGTTTAAAAATTGTTAAGGTCTCAACCAATTTTTAGTTGTGAAGTGCTTGCTGTCTGTTTCCATAAACTTTTATGGATTTAAAAAAAATATAGTGGTGTCTCATTCAACTTGAACTAGTAAAGCTTCGCCAGCTTTCGGTGTTGTTTCAACTTCAGATGTTGGTTCTACTACTGTGCTAACTGCAGGTAAATTATGATACTTGTTACTTATTTTTTAAAATATCCGTTCAAATTTACTTCATCACTATTGCCTGCCATTTTGTTGTTTACTCTTTGTAACAACTACAGTAATTTAGTGGCTTTACAGTAATTTGCTTGTTGAATGTGATTGGGTGAGTTTTTAATTTGTGAACTTTTTACAAGTTGTTTCTTAACTACTAGCATCTATATATATAATTCACTAAGCATCCGCCAGCGTAAGCAAGACACCCATGAAGCATGCAGGACGGAGCCATGCCCACCAACTCTAAGTTCATTGGATACGACGACAACTTGCAGAGCCACGCCCACCAACTCGGACGCAGCAACTCACAAAACAGGGCGTCATTCGCGTTCGTCTCTGCTACACTCCACATGCACCTCTGAGCCATGTTGACTTTTCATTATTCTTTTCGGTTATGATGCACAACCGCGTCCACCATCGCAAAACTGTTTTACACGCCATGGTCTTAGAGTTGGTGGGCAGGTCTCCGTGAGTTGCTCTTGCGAGCGGGCACATGACCAGGCGGTGTGTATGCTTCGAGAACGAGGGTGGACTCGGCAGGACCATCTAAGAAGAGGCATGTTTGTCGCGGATGTGAATCGCTGTATGCAGCGTGTAAAACAGTTTGTTTGTCGCGGATGTGAATCGCTGAATGAGCGTTGCAACGGCGGTCCTCCAATTGTCAGTCACGGACAATTGTATGTTGCCCTCTCCAGAGTTCCATCTTTTCATTCACCTACAGTCGTATCCTCAAACCCACCCCATTTGGACAACTGTGTCTTTCAGGAAGTGTCCACTCATCAATACATAATTATGCGGCGTACTTGGACGCAACAACTCACCAATCACCGCGTCAGTCGGGTTCGGCTCTGCTACGGTCCCACATGCACCTCAGAACCACGTTGACTTTTCCTTATTCCTTTCGGTTACGACGCACGGCCGCGTCCTCCATCGCAAACTGTTTTACACGCTGCATACAGCGATTCGCTTCTGTGACAATCATGCTTCTTCTTAGATGGTCCTGCAGGAACACGGAAAACGTTTGTCCACATGCACCTCAGAACCCACGTTGACTTTTCATTATTCCTTTCAGTTACGACGCACGACCGTGTCCTCCATCGCAAACTGTTTTACACGCTGCATACAGCGATTTGATTCCGTGACAAACATGTTTCTTCTTAGGTGGTCCGCAGGAACACGGAAAACGTTTGTCTACAAAATCTATATATATAATTCACTAAGCCGACAGAACAGGCAAGACAACTATGGGATACGCACGATATAGCCATGCCCGCCAACTCACAGAGACCCATCCACCAACGCTAAGACGATGGGATACACGACAACTCACACAGCCACGCCCGCCGACAACACAGAGCCATGCCCACCAACTCTAAGACCATAGACCTGCCCACCTGACTGTTACCAGCGTGTAAACCATCGCAGCTTTTAACTCACAAACTGCAACAACTCACCAAACGTGTAAAACCATCGCGGCTTTTAACTCACAAACTGCAACAACTCACCAAACAAGGACACCCTGTTTCTCGAGGCATTCACACTGCCGGAAGACAACCATGGGATACGCAAAAAATAGCCATGTCAGTCAACTCACAAAGCCCAGCCCACCAACTCACACCCACGTCCACCCATGCTCTCAAGGCATTCACAGTGCCTGCTCATGTGCCCGGACGCAACAACTCACCCCACACAAATTTTGCTTAATTTGACTCAACACGGGAAACCTCACCTGGCCCGGACACGGAGAGGATTTACAGATTGATAGCTCTTTCTCAATTCTCTGGGTGGTGGTGCATGGCCGTTCTTAGTTGGTGGAGCGATTTGTCTGGTTAATTCCAAAAACGAATGAGACTCCCTACTGCTAAATAGTTACGCGATCGCCAACCGGTTGGCGTCCAACTTCTTAGAGGGACAAGTGGCTTTCAGCCATGTGAGATTGAGCATTAACAGGTCTGTGATGCTCTTGATGTCCGGTACTGCACGCGCGCTACACTGAATGGATCAACGTGTGTCTACCCGGCGCCGACAGGTGTGGGTAAGCCGTTGAACCCCATTCATGATGGAGACCGGGGCTTGCAATTGTTCCCCACGAACGAAGACTAGTAAGTGCGGGTCATACGCTCGCACTGATTACGTCCCCTGCCCTTTGTACACACCCCCCCTCGCTACTACCATGGTCGGTTGACTTGGTGGATTATATATAGAAAAGCTGCCGGAACCGCAAAGAACAATAAAAATAAAACGTGGCTCAGAGGTGCATATGGACTGTAGCAAACAAAAGCGTTGGGGGTCGGGCACATGAGCAGGCAGTGCGTACTGAACGATGATTGTATGTTGGTTCGTAGTGTGCATTGTTGCAATGTTACTTTTCTTGGTGGTTTATTAAATTACGGATTTTTCAAATGTTCATATTTTTCCCCTGTGCTTAAAAAATCATTAAAAAAGCGGCGTTATTATGCGGTGTATGCTACGCCGTGGGTTGGCTAGTTTACAATATTCTATGGTAATTTGTTCTTATTTTACATCCTCTATACTTATTACTTAAGCTTACTGAACAATTATAATTGAGGTCAATGTTTTCTATGTCTTCTTGGCAATTTGCTTGTGTTTGAAATTTTCTTTACACCAGTTGTTTTGTTTGCTTTTCTAGTAATTACATGATGGCAAGTTTGTCTGCACCTTTGACATGTAGCCAGAGTACAATGCAGCTGGTTGGTGAGCCAATTGCTCATATAAGTGGTCATAAGCTGCCATCCAATGGAGATGTTATCTGATGCTGTTTCTTCAATCATCATGTTGAAAATAAAACTATCAAGGAAGCTACCTCTGATGTTTCTGCTGACATAGAAATGTTGTGGCAGAAGGCATGAATTCCAACAAAGGCCAAACAGCCTGAAATTTCAATAGTGGACAATCTTATCAGTGGCACAAGTTGCTGAAGGGGAAGTCTCCACGATCACAGCCACAAGACATGAAGAAAAACCTGTTTGTGCAAGAATTAAACAATCTGTTCGACATTGCACATGCAGATGCAATGCAGCTTATCAGAATAGATGATGACAAGAACTTTCTGGAAGCACAGAGAGAAAAGGGCTGCAGAGGGTTTATGGCTGGTGAGGATACAGTTTTTGCTGGTGTGGAGGAATGCAAAGAAAAACAAGAAGCTGCTGTGAAGTCATACAGAAGTGAAAGCACCACAAGTCAGAAACAGAAAATTAGAAATTTGGTAGGTATAAATTTACAATTTTTAGAAAAAAAAATAAAACAATCTATATTCTGCTGTCCAAATGTAATGCTTTACAAGATAATCCACTGCTTAGGCCAGGGGTGTGCAAAGTCATAGAGGGCCACAGTGGCTGCAGGTTTTTGTTTCAACCCAGTTGCTTAATTAGAAAACAATCCTTGCCAATAATTAAATTTCATGGCTTGTTAGTGCTTTAATTCTGCCATGTCAGGTCAGTCTCATATCCTAGATTTTTTTCCATTCTAAGGATATCATAAAAATGATTTGAAGTCTAAAACGGAGGAGCAATTCTCAGTATTTCAATTTTTTCTCTTCACTTTCCTTCAAAGTATTTCAGTAAACCAAATAGCGCACGATAAATACACATAGGTATAAATGGTAACAAGCTAAATAAAGAACTGCTGCTTTCCTTTGTCATCTATATATATAAAATCCCTATGTGCGTCCAGGTGTCCGTGTGTGGGGTGTCTTCTGATGAAGTGCGCAATGCGCGGGGCACGGTGCGATGCGCAATATTACTGTCAGAGAAAGTTAGAGGCGTTTTACGGAAATACAAACCAGTATTACTGCGAGAGGAAATTAAAGGTACACAATACAGTGACGCATATTACAGCCACATACAAAGCCAGTATTACTGTCAGAAGAGATTAAAGGCATATTACCGACGCGCACGCCTGTATTACCGACAGAGAAAATTAAAGGTATATTACGGACGTACAAGCGAGCGGACGTACAAGACGGTATCCTTCAATAAGGGCGTGCACAGGCATCCTTCAATAAGGGCGCGCACAAAAAGGCGAGCCTCAAAAGGGCGACCTCAATTGGGCGCAGCAAATAAAGGCGCGCGTAAATAAAGATATGCACCTTTGTTGCTCTTCATATATTCCAGAGCCATTTGAACTAAATTATCTACGAACGCCTTTATTCGCCGCGCTCAATTGAGGTCGCCCTTTTGAAGCTCGCCTTTTTGTGCGCGCCCTTATTGAATAGAGCCGTACAAGACAGTATTACTGTCACAGAAAATTAAAGACACACAATACACGGTGGCAGCCCATGAAGAACGGTCAGCTTAGCAAGTAAACATCAACAAAAGAAAGGCTGAAAGAAAAAAATACGACCAACAAAAAGAATGAGGTCAAAGTCCCTTGCCATTTAATATAGACTGTTCCTACTAATGTTTATGCACTACTGTTCTAGCGTCCGTTATTGTAACGAGCTAAATGACTAGTTTGCATCTAATTGCTAACAATGAGCAATTAAAAACTGAGAATACAGCTGTTTAAGACTAAAATAAGCAATAAGAGTTCAAAATCTTAACGCGCGAGACAACTAAAATGAAGCAGAAGTGTTACTTGAGCAATAAGTGCTCCTTATTAGGCCACAGGGTTGGAACAAAAACCGTGCAGCCACTGCGGCCCTCCAGGAACGACTTTGCTTACCCCTGGCTTAGACTGTAGTTTATCCCTTATTATTAATAATATGGTATTCTCTGTTCACGTGTAACTATGCAAGTCTATTGATTTTATCATTAAAACACCCATAAGTATGCTATTAAAATTGGAACAAAAAAATCATTTCTTTGAAGTTAAGCATAACTAGAATTTGGAAAATTATTTAAAGTTGGTAAAAATCGCTTAGCGCCTTTCTCTCTATTATAATAAAAAAAATACTGGGACAAGATGATACTTTAACATCCCGCGAGACGAGACTTTGTGCCAAGAGCTCCAACCACGCATGGGACCAGAAATAAAAGACAAAGAGTAGATGACAAAGTAGAATGTCGTAAAGAATTCAAAAATGTTGGCGTGATACACATGCAAAGCAGGTTAGAGATAAGCAATAATTAAAGTACTAAAGTTTGAAAGTCTCTAAAAGATGATAGTAAAGATTGCATTAGCGCAAACAAACAGAAATTATTATTCAGTGAAATAAGGGAACAGTGAAAAGAGATCGAATATGTCGTTTGGATTTAAACAAGTCGGAGACTTGTAGATCATCTAATTCGTGTTGCCATCAGGGAAAAGTAGTGTTTCTTCCCAATGAAGAGGTGTATCCATGAAAATTAAAAGATTTGCTGTTTGGTGAAAGTGAAATCCACATATGTGAGCAGCAGAGACACAAAGTGGCTGGCGCATAGCGCAGGCTAGGGGTGTTGGCAAGCGAAGCCCCCTAGTTTTATAATGAAATTATAATAAGTAACAAAAACTGCAACAGCAAAAGCAGTATAAGAGAGAAAGAGAGCGAGAGAGATGGCTTTACAGTATAACCAGTTAAAAATAAATTTAAAATAACCATTAATGGTCTAAGATGAAAATTTAAATGTTGACTTTATTGTCTTACTTTACAAGGTCCCAGGAATTTTAAAGAGTACGGTAGGATAAATTGGCGTATATATTCAGAGATCTAAATTAACACAGAGTATTTATTACTGATTGGTACTGAAAATGTATGACCCAGAAATTGTAGCTGAGAATTTGTAAGGAAAATTCTACAAGAACCACTTTACTGATATCAAAACAGAAATGCCATATATACTATAAGGTGTACATGTGTGTGTGTATATGTATGTTTAAAAATCAAATCAGTTATAAACTAATCTTTAATTAGATTTAGGATGATCTTTAAGCGCAACAGAATTGCAAAATAAGAAGCCCTCTAAAGAAATGCCTAGTGTATGGGATGCTGAACACACAAGCAGTTCCACACTGGGGACAACAGGAACACCCTGGCACAGAACACTGTATTCTGACGGTTGAGTGTAGATGGGATATATACATGTACTTTGAGAGACCATACGATAAGTTATTCAGTTTTGTAATACAGGTTGGGACAAGCCAAAAAGAAAATGTTAACCCAAGATTAAGATAGAAATAAACATGTCAGACAATACAGAAATGTGCATGTGCAGATGGCAAACAGATAATTATCCATCCATTTTCCAACCCGCTGAATCCGAACACAGGGTCACGGGGGGTCTGCTGGAGCCAATCCCAGCCAACACAGGGCACAAGGCAGGAACCAATCCCAGGCAGGGTGCCAACCCACCGCAGAACAGATAATTAGGAGATGAGAAATGAGAGCAGATATCCTTTAATGTATCATATGTTAAACTCATATAAATCAGTAATGTGACAGTCCAGGTTTCTTTATTTCATCTGATTATCTGTGTAACTCCCAAGGAAAGGTCACTCTTACATAAAATTAAAAACCTAAACTTAACAAACAGCATTTTATTAATTTTCAGGTTGCTTTCTTGGTGATACCTCGTAACCCAGGCTGTCAGTTTCTTTACGCACATTCCAAACCTGTTAACTCCGATTCAAACTTACTAGGAAACAGGGTGTGTGACAGCATCGGGGTTGATAGGGCTGTAATCAAACATGTGTACAGTACATCAATGGATTTTAGAACATACTTAGTCGACCTAGAGAGTAAAATCTGCCTAACCTACAAGTCATTTAGATGCAAAATATACCCAAAGTACCTGGAGAAAATGAAAATAATGGAATAATATATAAAGTGCAGAATATTAAATGTGAATAGAATATTTAATACAGTTCAATTACAGAATAATTCAACTATCCTAAGGAGAATTTACTAGCTTTATCGCTGATCTAATAATTTAAAATATCTGGTTGACACTGTAATTTTGGCAATACAAATCTTGGTTTTAAAAGCCATCAAAAATACAGTTCATACAGGTACAAACATAAGTACAAAATATTAATATATATGATAGACAGCTGGCAGCTCAACCCGGCTGGGATGCCCATAGAGTGGAAGGATGGGGGAAGGCAACCTTTTGGGACACTACTTCCCCCAAGACATTAGATGACAGCTTCCATGCAGTGTAGCAGTGCCACGGATTCCCACAGGGCACCATGGGACATGTAGTGTTATACAACAGCCCTGCTGGATACTGTGGGTGCCGCCAGGGGACACTGCGAGAGAACCTGGGGAGTCATGTCTTCCCCATAGCCTGGTAGTACGAAGACACAAGGATGGAAGCCCTGAAGTACTTCTGGGCTGATTAAAGAACTTAAGTTCTCCTTCTGACGCGGAAGTGCTAGCAAGTCATGCGAGAGGAAGAACAGAAGCACTTTTGGGTCAAGGACTATTTAAAGTACTGCAGAAGAACCAGCAGGCAAGCCAGAGGTTGGGAGGAGGTGGACAAAAAGAGAAGAATTATTTATTATTGTGCTTTGTGATTTACTTGCCTGTGTTATTGTGGCTGTGGTGTTTGGGGAGCACTGTTTAAGGAAAAAAAAAGATCTTTTTAGTGCTTTTACTCTGTGTCCTACATGTCTGTCTGTTGGGTTTAAAAGGTGAACAGTGCCACCTAGCGTCCACATCTGGTAGTAGTCGGCAGGATTTTCTGGCCGTCTGATTGGCAGAAAAGCTGTTTTAAAAATTTTGTGGTGAGTGGAACCCCCAAAAACCCACCAAGATTTTTGCACGTTTCTTTTGTTTTTTCCCTTTTCTTTTGTTCCAAGCCCGTTGTACTGAGAATGGGGAGAAAGTCTGGAAAAAACAATGGAAAGATTCCCAAGACCCAGACAATGGATGACGGCGAGTGTCTGTGGACATACCTGGAGGGAAGCGAGGAGGACAGGGCAAGCGATATGACCCACGGAAAACCCAGCCAATACAAAAATGGGATTACCGTCAGGGGAGTAATGCGAAGGACAGACTCTGCATCATAATCAAGGGACGGTTGAGTTTCAGAGGTATGTGCCGCTAAAGCATATGAGTTGCTGGAAAATATTTTAGTTGCTTTTCAGATGCCCGTTTCTTCAAAGCGGAAAGTACGGCGCTTAACTTATCCTACATCTCACCTGGGCAAGATGTCGACGATGGACGGGTCCAACCGATCTAGCCCCTTGAATCTGGGGATCCTATTTGATGAGAGCGGTCATGTGGATTACCCCTGGGAAGGCTGGGAAAACAAACTGCTGGAATAATAAATCGCCAGGGTTCGATGAAGGCCCAGCTACCTCACAAAGAAGGAAAACACGGGTGAGTTTCCTCTTTAATTTTTCTTAGGGGCGATCTGACGGATGCTGGCAACAAATTGATATCGTTGAAGCGGATCAATCCTATCCGCGATTGTCCGGAGCAATCTCTCTCAGAGATTTCGCCACTAAAACTGACGGAGCCTCAACCGGATGTTGCCGTCACATTCGACTCCCAGGTAGTAGATGGATACCCCCGAACTTCTTGCCAACAATCGTCGGAAAAGCCCAAAGAGCTAATCAACCTGGACAGGCTTAAGAAGTTGGTGGAGCCGTTGTTAATGCTATGTTCTGTCCTGGCAATATTGAGACTGCAATCAGGGAGGTCAAGAAGCTGGCAAAAGACCCAATGAGAGCACTAAGGCAGTACCTTCGGCTGATGGGCTTAAAAACCATAAATAAAATAAATTCAGCTATATAGGTGGGTGAACGCTGTATAGTAAATCATAAGGGAGTGCAGTGTGAATTGATCCCTGATCCAAATGAGGGGAATCGAGTAACACTCACTCCAACAGCTGTGTTCTGTACCTCTGATGAGTTTACCCAGGCTACACCACGAGTCTCAGAGACTGCTACTTCAGACTGTGGAGGTCAGGCCGGGGAACAGAAATGGGAATGCAAGTGCGAAATGGACTCTGATAATGCTGAGGAGATCCACCAAGCACCTCATTCCTACAACAACGGGTGAAACTGAGGAGATGTTTCCCCAGTCAGAGCCTGGGTCTTATGGGAGACATCGATTAATGTGAACCAACTCTGTGTTGCACTAACCCCTCGTAGGACTGGACGCTGCAACAGGTAGGTCTCCGCTGAGGGGGGAGATATGTAGATGTCACATGGGCTGGATGGGTATCCCGGCTAGGAGAGGGAGCAGACCTGGAAGGAAGGACTGGAAAGGGTGGACGAACAGTTCATTAAAAAGAAATCGCTGGGGGATTTTTGTTCCCCAGCACACTAGATGGCAGCAGCCCTGATTATCGGCGCCCAGTAGGAAGTCAGCAGGGCATGGTGGGAAATGTAGTCCGGCAGGGCAGCCCTGCTGGGGTCACGGGGTACCGCAAGAGGGTGCTGCAGAGAGACAAGCTCCCTACTGTGATGGACTTCTGTGTGACCCGGAAGTACTTTGATCAGGTGCTCGCCCTGGCACCAGAAGTACTCTCAGATCTGTAATAAAAGGGACCGCAATCCCTTACCCAGGCAAGTCAGAGCTGGGAGGTAGAGAGGCAACAATTGACTGGAGAAGCATAGTGCAGTAGTGATGAAAATTATTGTGAGGAGAAAATACCTGTGTTTTTGTGCTTATTGTGATATATTTGAGAGGAGTTGGTTAATAAATCAACCTTTATTTGAACCTGGTACTGTGCTTGTGTGTTCATGTTGGGGTTTGGGCTTGCTGACGCCCTGGTTTCCTTCATAATGCATTTAACAAGCTTTAGGTTTTTATTGGGTAAACACTTGTGAAAATGTAATTTTGTTTATGAAAAAAAAACTTAAAACACACTGAAGAAAATGAGCAAAAAAAAAAAAAGCCTTAATATCAGGGACATGACTGACATTTATTTCCTAATCTTAGTTCACCTCTGTTATAGCTCGTCTTTATTTGAAAACTAACAGTGTCAAATCAGGAGGACCGTGAACTTGACTGAGACAATAAAAACTGAAATAAAAAAAAAAAAAAAATGCTAACCTTTACAAGTACCCTACGTTTACACCGGCTGTTACAGACTCAAACCAAATGTATGTTTTTATTGTATAATAGCAACAATAAGAGCAGCTCACTACTCAAAACGTTTCTTTTGAGACGTGGGGAAGCTCAAACCGGCGACCCTTTGAATAGGAGTCAGCAGCTCTCACCACTGTACTACTGAAGAAGTCGTTACAACTACACTCACTAACCCAATTTCATTTTCTTCAGTTATAATCTTGAATAAAAGCGCAGTTTGTTTCTGCTATATTTATACCTTTTGTAAAAGTGCTTATTTGATATTTGGACTTCAGTCTTTACACATTACACACTTCAAGTCTACATTTTGTCGTTAGTACTAAAACATGGAAAAAGTTTGTCTTTTAGGTATGTGTTCAACATTTCTTAATTTCCTGTCATCCTACACTTACATAGATCTTTGTAGACATCGGAACACATGTGAAATGCAATGTGTTCCAAATAACAATATATTTTTTTTAGCCTATACAGCTCTAGGTACTACTTCACTCCCTGATAATACCAGACTTGAGCTGGGAGAGCGATTTTTGCACTTTTTTGTAGCAGTGGGAGAATGGGATAGTAGGCTGCTTTGGACTTAGACACTTTTACAAGACAAAAGAGACGCTGACGGAGAGGTGCAAGTGGATTTAAGGTGGGCTGATTTATGAGTTTTTTTTCGCAAGCTTTGGTAATTCTAGTGTTAAAGAGTTAGGAAGCCTGGACTAACTAGTTTTCTACCCTTAAGAGTTTCACTGATAAGGAAAGCAATATCTGGGCCAATTTTATGTCTTGTTTCATTTCTTGCTTGCTTGTTTGTTTGGGCACTACAGAAAATACTAGACTGGGGGGGCTGAGCTTGCATGAACTGTCTCACTGGTGATTGTTACAATCCACACTGTAAAGTAACTGAGCTGGGTAGGGGATTGTGTGTGAGCTGTTTCTTTGGTGAATGGCTTCAGGAAGTGTTCAGGGTGTGGTGAGTCAGGAACTGCAAAGAGCTAATAAAGCGGGAGACCTGCAAAGGCATGCTTCTCTAACTCTCACCATGAAGAGAAAGACCACCACTCTTGCCATGAAGACAACTGTCTTGGAAGTCATACTGTGCCAGTAACATTTGGAGAGACAATGACATGAACAGACCTTTTGGTGGGCAGTGGCTCACAAAGGCTAGAAGGGGGCACTTACTGGTCAGAATTTGTGAAAATTTTAATTCCTGAACAAAAATTAGCGCCTACTATTATTTCTGTGTTTTAAATTTCACTAGAAATTTTGATGGTACATCAGCAGTATTCTAATATTCACAAACCTTAGCAAAAATATTTGTCCAAAGATTGCTCATTTTGCCAGATTATCAGAAAACACATTAGTCCCACTCTACCAAATACGATGAAAGAGCAAATAAAAGAAATTCTGATATAATTACATGAAATACCAAATAGAACGTAAAAGCAAGTGTATCATTTTACAGCACAATTTTTTTTAACTAAACTGATAAAACTGCTTTGAATTTTTATAAAAGCTTTAGGATTTATGAAAAAGCCAAGCACAATAAAAAAAAAATGAAAAAGGTGGCAAAAGAACAGACTGAAGTGCCACAAACCAAATATCAACATTTATAATGCATGATGAGTTGTTCTTGCTGAGGATATGGTAATAATATAACTTTGAATGTGCAGGAGAGAGAATACTCACTGACATTCACACATTCTAATCAATCTGTAAATACATGGGAAAAACATGTAGACCTTGTGCAGACCCTGGTGCTATGAGGAAGGAATGAAATCTCTGTGCTACCTGGGAGAAGCCGGCATATAAAAAAGATCTGCGAGACTAGGGTGGTTGGGAGGTGATGGTGGTGTATTGGTAGACAATTCTGCTTGGTTTTGGTGTGTGCAGACAAAGCACTTAGACAACACTTCAGATGCTTTTCTCCGCTGTCAGAGTCCAATGGCCCTGATGCATAGTACCTAACAAGGAGGCAGGGGAAAGAGTTGGCATAACGGGTTGCCTCTGACCCTGGGTGAGCAGATTAACATGGAGCCGGGCGGCATGCATGAGCAGGCAAGATGATGAAGACGAGTCGTGGTGGAAGGAGCTGCCAAGCTTATAATCGTTAATAAAAACTATTACTAAAAAAAACCCCATTTTCGTTAATAATTAACCAAACCAAAATGAAAAACTAAAACTAACTGAAACTGTTAATGTGGCTGGAAGACTAACTGAAATAAAATAATTTATAAAAAACATTTTCATTGTTTGTTTACAACCAGACTTACTCATTGGGATAACCTGGGCTACAGCGGCCATAAAAAGAATAAAAATACATTCATAAATGTTTACTTTGTTTTTCAAATATTCCTGCTGCTAGAGCTGGCTAATTGGAGTCTTTTTCAACACCCTTTTCAGTTATCTCTGAAATAAGTCTTCCATCACCAGCTGCAAGCACACTGTCATCCAGTGAAACTGTGGGAAGTGAAGGACAGCAGGAATTGGCGCATTACTTGTGGTGACAGGGCAAGCTGAATAAAGATGTTCAAAACGTTGGAAGAATAAGCAAGTAACTGTGTGATAATAGTTCTAGTGTTAGTAAAAGCACACCAAGCTGATGATTATGCTGGTAAACTGTGTGATGCAACTTCTGATTGCTCATGCATCATAAAATAGAAGTATCAGATACACGTAATCCTTTACAGAACTTTAGTCTGCTTACAAGAGACAGCACATTATTTATAACTATGAATGAGCCCAACATACAGTAGTAAAACATTAACCAATAAAGCAAACACACACTAATAGGCAAATTTTCAGGCTTTCTTATGTGGTCTGATGTCCATTATGACAAGCTGAGCAGGGATTTCTTTGCTCTCCTGTACATTAAGGTGTAACTGAAAATGCCTGAAGCCTGAAATGTGCTAGACAACAAAGCCTTACTATATGGAAAATCGCAAGTGAATATGTTTCAGTTTATTTCTCAGGTGTCTGCATTTGGCAGACAACAATTCACCTGGTCATATTGCACAGGAAGTATCCTTTTTGAAAATAAAACGTGCACTAATAGAGAAACTCACTAGGTTATGTGTGAGCATCACATTGTTGTTTGACTAATCAGTTATTCTTTAAAAATGTCATTTACCAATGAAGCATATAAATAAACTTTGTAGAATTCCTGAGGTAGCAGTGTTTCTAATAAACTACAGATAACCTTTATTGGTACCTTAACAAATGTGAAAGAGAACCTGCGAACTGGAGAAAAACTATACTTGCCTATTTTGTTTTTTTTTTTTCACTTATTTTTTAATTTTCTTCATAAGTTTACATGCAGAGCATAAAATAACTGATACTGAGAAAATAATTTGGGGCAGAAAAATTTTTATGAATATTTTTCTCCTATGTTTTGAATCTCTTTTCTCAGACTATATATACATATACATACAGTTAGGTCCATAAATATTTGGACAGAGACAACTTTTTTTCTAATTTTGGTTCTGTACATTACCACAATGAATTTTAAATGAAACAACTCAGATGCAGTTGAAGTGCAGACTTTCGGCTTTAATTCAGTGGGGTGAACAAAACGATTGCATATAAATGTGAGGCAACTAAAGCATTTTTTAACATTTTTGTACACACACACACCACACACATATATATTATATAGACATACAGTAATCCCTCCTCCATCGCGGCGGTTTGCGGTTCCAGAGCCACCCGCGAAATAAGAAAATTCCGCGAAGTAGAAACCATATGTTTATATGGTTATTTTTATATTGTTCATGCTTGGGTCACAGATTTGCGCAGAAACACAGGAGGTTGTAGAGAGACAGGAAACGTTATTCAAACACTGCAAACAAACATTTGTCTCTTTTTTCAAAGTTTAAACTGTGCTCCATGACATACACAGATGACAGTTCTGTCTCACAATTATAAAGAATGCAAACATATCTTCCTCTTCAAAGGAAACAGAAAGGAAAGCAAACAAATCAATAGGGCTGTTTGGCTTTTAAGTATGCGAAGCACCGCCGTTAAAAAGCTGTTGAAGGCGGCAGCGCTCACACCCCCTTCCGTCAAGGAGCAGGGAGTAGGAGAGAGAGAGAGACAGACAGAGAAAAACAAAGTCAAAAATCAATACGTGCCCTTCGAGCTTTTAAGTATGCAAAGCACCGTGCAGCATGTCGCTTCACGAAGCAGCTGCACACAGAAGGTAGCAACGTGAAGATAATCTTTCAGCATTTTTAGGACGAGCGTGCCGTATCGTCTAGGGTGTGCGAACAGCCCCCCTGCTCTCACCCCCTATGTCAGGATCAAGAAAGTCAGCGCAAGAGAGAGAGAGAGAGAGAGAGAGAAAGTAAGTTTGGTAGCTTCTCAGCTCATCTGCCAATAGCGTCCCTTGTATGAAATGAACTGGGTAAACCAACTGAGGAAGCATGTTACCAGAAATTAAAAGACCCATCTGTCCTCAGAATCCGCGAACCATCAAAAAAATTTTCCGCGATTATATATTTAAATATGCTTCATATAAAATCCGCGATAAGTGAAGCCGCGAAAGGCAAAGCGCGATATAGAGAGGGATCACTGTATATACATATATATTATATATATATATATATACATACACACATCACACACACATATATACTACACACACATATATATATATATATATATATATATATATATATATATACATACACAGCTCACACACACACATATATATATATATAGATATATATATATATATATATATATATTTATAATAGTATACTATATACTAGCAAAATACCCGCGCTTCGCAGCGGAGAAGTAGAGTGTTAAAGAGGTTATGAAAAAGAAAAGGAAACATTTTAAAAATAACATAACATGATTGACAATGTAATTGTGTTGTCATTGTTATGAGTTTTGCTGTCATATATATATATAGCAAAATACCCGCGCTTCGCAGCGGCGAAGTACTGCTTTAAAATTTTAAATAATAAACTGAGGGAAATTATACCAATAATTATTTGTTAAGGATCTCTTTGTATACCATGTTGTCAGTTCGCCCATCCGGTTGTAATATGACCAAGTTGTGCGCTGAGCTTACTCTTGAGCATGCAACGTATACTTGGCCATGTGAAAAGCAAATCAAGAACAGCAAGACCGCGCCAGCTGCGGAGCTCAGCTTGGAGCGAAATGAAGTGAATGAAATGAGGTGAATGGGAGGGGAGATGATCACGTGACTCCCAACACCCGCCTTAACTCTCCACCTCTCCACAAACACACAAACACAGTCTCTCGGATCCCAACTCTCCTTTATATCTATACATATTAATAAAAGGCAAAGCCCTCACTGACTCACTGACTCACTCATCACTAATTCTCCAACTTCCTGTGTAGGTGGAAGGCTGAAATTTGGCAGGCTCATTCCTTACAGCTTACTTACAAAAGTTAGGCAGGTTTCATTTCGAAATTCAAAGCGTAATGGTCATAACTGGAACATATTTTTTGTCCATACACTAATGGAGGAGGCGAGTCACGTATCGCGCCATCACGCCTCCTACGTATCACGTGAACTAAAAACAAGGAAGAGATTTACAGCACGAGTCGCACGTGGGAACGAAGGTAAATGACGTTAATTTTTGACTGTCTTTTAATAGTGTGTAAGCATACATATTAACACATGTGCAATTAAACGTGTGCATTTACGGGGTGATTTCTCAGGCTTAAAAGCTCACCTTTTATCAAACGCGGGAACAAAGGTAACTGACGTGTTCACTGTCTTTTAATACTGTGTAACCATACATATTACACATGTCAATTAAACGTGTGCATTTACGGGGTGATTTCTCAGGCTTAAAAGCTCGCCTTTTACTAAAAAGGTAAATGCAAAACTATTTTCAAGCATTCTATGATCTGCTTCTCACAACTGAAGGCACCGTGGCTGATGTTACGTCACTTGCTGGCCAACCATAAGCTTTACCTGGTGGTTAACCGGACACTCACTTCACTCCCTTTCGGGAATCGAAGCTCTGAGATTTTCTTTTGTTCTTAATTAAAATTTAAAAGCAATACTTCACCGCTGCTAAGCCCCTCTAGCACTGACGTCCGAGGTATGATTACCGTAAGCAAGTGCAGTGAGTGTGTAATTACATTCACGGCATTCGTAGTCTGATTCACAATCTGATTGTATGGGTGGTTACCTACGAGGTAACGCTTATACTTGGCCACCAAGTCAGGTCGAAGTGATCACTCGAGTAAACGCAGCTTCACAAAAAAACAGATCCTTAACAAACTGTTATTAGTATATTTTCCCTCAATTTAAAAACGTTTTATTTTCTTCTTAATAAAAAATTAAAAGCGGTACTTCGCCGGTGCGAAGCGCGTGGATTTGACCGACTGACTCATACAGACATATTCATGAGTGCAGGTACTTCGGAAAGAAAGCACCGTGTAAACCTAAAGTTTAAATTAACTTCATAGACCTACAAAAGG